>NW_028151214.1:0-2500 GCF_964638095.1 Poromitra crassiceps | reverse complement strand
CACACACACACATAGCAGGCAGCGCATGGACAAAACAAGACAACACACACACACTCTCACACACACACTCACAGACATGCCCACGCACACATAGTAGGCAGTGCACGGACAAAACAAGACAACACACACACACACACACACACACACTCACAGACACGCACACACACACATAGCAGGCAGCGCACGGACAAAACAAAACAAGACAACACACACACATTCATGTCTGCACGTATCCATACATGTACTCATTGATAATGGATCTTTTTTCAAAGACTATAAATCTCCTAAATATTCACCTCTCTCTCTCTCTCTATCCCCCCCACACACACACAATATTGATTGTCCTTATCTGTCATAATTCAGTGCAGTCTGAGCTCATTGCAATCATTCTTCACAGATAGGCTGAGAAAGGAGCAGGGGGGGGGGCATGTCTATCAGCTAGCCATGAAAGGCAGAGATAGGTGTAGTTACTAAACATTTCCATTTGAACTTTCCACTCAACACATTGTGTCAATTCTAAAGGAAAGCCCTGAGCAGCAATAAACAATTGAGAGATTCCAGATTGCAGCAGGGAGGAAAGTGTTGGAAAAGGCATTTAAAGGTTCTGGAGGAGGGTGCAGGTGATGGAGGAAGGATGAAGATATTGACAATATTAAACCTGTAATAGTGTTATGGAGCTAATATGATTCATTACTCTCTTTTTCTCTGCCCTGATTTTGATTTTGTTGGGTTTTACATCATTTTCCCAGCATAAGAGTCTCGCCCATTGATGTGAAATGTGTCAAAACATACGTCCTTTTAAGCCGCATATTGTTGTTGTCAAAAAGAAATGGAAAATATGATGGCTTTTTACGTATCAATGTGGACTGTACTCATCAATATCTTCACAAAAATATTCTAAAAATATTAGTAAAAAAATGAATAAACAATTTCCCCACTATTTTATAAGCATTTTACGAAATGTCTATGGGAAAATAAATGGTGGATGAAAATCTCTGGTACAGTGCTGAAGCAGGAAGTGACGTTCACTTTGGCTCTCTATGGTGTTTAGTAATGGAAATATAACATGACACTGTGTGGTACACTATAGTGCATTACCCTGTTATACGATAGAGACAGTCAGCATGTGTGGGAACGCCCTCAAATGTTAAAACGGCTGGCGCGCGAGTGGGGTAAAACCGCCCTATACTCAATGGGCTGACTCACCAAAGGAAGGTGCTGCGGCTCTAAACTACAGGTTTGGGGATTCTAGAGCAGAACACAAGACGTCTGCTCAGATGTGCGTTTACTGTGGTGGTTAAATCCCTGATCGTGTCTGCCTGGGCTGGGCTATCAGCTAAATTCTAACTTTGCCGAATGGATAGAACGGGGGATTTTACCCACCCTGACCACGCCCCCAGCCAGGCTGAGCCAGCTAACCCAGCGTCTATGACGAGACATCGCCTCAACCTATAATCTAAGAGTGGGCATGTGCCAAAGAAACACGTCATTGTAAATTTGAAAAATATCACCTCTAAGAGCCACATTTTGAGGCCTTAAATTGTGACCATTTTTAAAGACCTGTTCAGTTCTTAGACCTGTGGATATCTCTCTGTGTCCAACCTACAAGAACCTGATAGCCTCTATTCACTGGCTCTCAGCTTGTTAGGAATATTCCCCATGTTAGGCCTATCTACACAGCTTCTCCAGGGCTCCTGGAGCATGTTAGGCCTATCTACACAGCTTCTCCATGTTAGGCCTATCTACACAGCTTCTCCATGTTAGGCCTATCTACACAGCTTCTCCAGGGCTCCTGGAGCACAGGCCTATCTACACAGCTTCTCCGGGCTCCATGTTATGCCTATCTACACAGCTTCTCCATGTTAGGCCTATCTACACAGCTTCTCCAGGGCTCATGTTAGGCCTATCTACACAGCTTCTCCAGGGCTCATGTTAGGCCTATCTACACAGCTTCTCCAGGGCTCCTGGAGCACAGGGACAGTGTGATTGGCTGAATGTACAATCAGCGACCGGTGCAGATGTGGACAGAGCCGGACACAGACATACAGCACGCAGCTAGCTACAATGCTACAATGCTACAGCTATCAGCTCCTACAGCATATTCCCATATGACTTCTATCTAGCCACTTTCTTCAGGGCTACTTGAGCACCTGGAGGGGGGCGAGGGGACAGTGAGCTGATAATGGGATTGGGTCTCTCCTCCTCTCTCTCTCTCTCTCTGCACTGTGGTTATTGTCAACAGGGTAGCATTCATGCCTCACAGGGCCAGCAGAGGTTATCACTGAGCCAGAGTGTGTGTGAGGAGAGCCAAGCAAACCAACGCACATCCCTCTGTGTAGCCCTCAGGCCCCAGAGGGGACAGGGTGTGTGTGTGTGTGTGTGTGTGTGTGTGTGTGTGTGTGTGTGTGTGTGGTACAGGGGGAATGCATGTGAAAAGTGAATGTGCGCGGATGGAGGTAAAATGGCGATGTGTGTGTGTGTGTGTGTCTCTGAACTGTAA
>NW_028151215.1:0-37377 GCF_964638095.1 Poromitra crassiceps | reverse complement strand
CTGACTTTGAAAAAAAAAAAAAAAATCCAAAATCAGACAGAGTGTTGAGACCAGAGAGGCTAAGACCGCATTGACTCAGTGCGGTATTCAGCCTCTCTGGTGTCAAGTCTGATTTGGAAAAAAAAAAAAAAATCCAAAATCAGACCGAGTGTTGAGACCAGAGAGGCTAAGACCGCATTGACTCAGTGCGGTATTCAGCCTCTCTGGTGTCAAGTCTGACTTTGAAAAAAAAAAAAAAATCCAAAATAAGACAGAGTGTTGACACCAGAGAGGCTAAGACCGCATTGACTCAGTGCGGTATTCAGCCTCTCTGGTGTCAAGTCTGATTTGAAAAAAAAAAAAAAAATCCAAAATCAGACAGAGTGTTGAGACCAGAGAGGCTAAGACCGCATTGACTCAGTGCGGTATTCAGCCTCTCTGGTGTCAAGTCTGACTTTGAAAAAAAAAAAAAATCCAAAATCAGACAGAGTGTTGAGACCAGAGAGGCTAAGACCGCATTGACTCAGTGCGGTATTCAGCCTCTCTGGTGTCAAGTCTGACTTTGAAAAAAAAAAAAAAAAATCCAAAATCAGACAGAGTGTTGACACCAGAGAGGCTAAGACCGCATTGACTCAGTGCGGTATTCAGCCTCTCTGGTGTCAAGTCTGACTTTGAAAAAAAAAAAAAAAATCCAAAATCAGACAGAGTGTTGAGACCAGAGAGGCTAAGACCGCATTGACTCAGTGCGGTATTCAGCCTCTCTGGTGTCAAGTCTGACTTTGAAAAAAAAAAAAAATCCAAAATCAGACAGAGTGTTGAGACCAGAGAGGCTAAGACCGCATTGACTCAGTGCGGTATTCAGCCTCTCTGGTGTCAAGTCTGACTTTGAAAAAAAAAAAAAAAATCCAAAATCAGACAGAGTGTTGACACCAGAGAGGCTAAGACCGCATTGACTCAGTGCGGTATTCAGCCTCTCTGGTGTCAAGTCTGACTTTGAAAAAAAAAAAAAAAATCCAAAATCAGAGTGTTGACGACCAGAGAGGCTAAGACCGCATTGACTCAGTGCGGTATTCAGCCTCTCTGGTGTCAAGTCTGACTTTGAAAAAAAAAAAAAAAAATCCAAAATCAGACAGAGTGTTGACACCAGAGAGGCTAAGACCGCATTGACTCAGTGCGGTATTCAGCCTCTCTGGTGTCAAGTCTGACTTTGAAAAAAAAAAAAAAAAATCCAAAATCAGACAGAGTGTTGACGACCAGAGAGGCTAAGACCGCATTGACTCAGTGCGGTATTCAGCCTCTCTGGTGTCAAGTCTGACTTTGAAAAAAAAAAAAAAAATCCAAAATCAGACAGAGTGTTGAGACCAGAGAGGCTAAGACCGCATTGACTCAGTGCGGTATTCAGCCTCTCTGGTGTCAAGTCTGACTTTGAAAAAAAAAAAAAAAATCCAAAATCAGACAGAGTGTTGAGACCAGAGAGGCTAAGACCGCATTGACTCAGTGCGGTATTCAGCCTCTCTGGTGTCAAGTCTGACTTTGGAAAAAAAAAAAAAATCCAAAATCAGACAGAGTGTTGAGACCAGAGAGGCTAAGACTGCATTGACTCAGTGCGGTATTCAGCCTCTCTGGTTTCAAGTCTGATTTTTGAAAAAAAAAAAAAAAAAAATCCAAAATCAGACAGAGTGTTGACACCAGAGAGGCTAAGACCGCATTGACTCAGTGCGGTATTCAGCTTCTCTGGTGTCAAGTCTGATTTTGGAAAAAAAAAAAAAAAAAAAAAAATCAGACAGAGTGTTGAGACCAGAGAGGCTAAGACCGCATTGACTCAGTGCGGTATTCAGCCTCTCTGGTGTCAAGTCTGATTTTGGAAAAAAAAAAAAAAAATCCAAAATCAGACCGAGTGTTGAGACCAGAGAGGCTAAGACCGCATTGACTCAGTGCGGTATTCAGCCTCTCTGGTGTCAAGTCTGATTTGGAAAAAAAAAAAAAATCCAAAATCAGACAGAGTGTTGACACCAGAGAGGCTAAGACCGCATTGACTCAGTGCGGTATTCAGCCTCTCTGGTGTCAAGTCTGATTTTGGAAAAAAAAAAAAAATCCAAAATCAGACAGAGTGTTGACACCAGAGAGGCTAAGACCGCATTGACTCAGTGCGGTATTCAGCCTCTCTGGTGTCAAGTCTGACTTTGAAAAAAAAAAAAAAAATCCAAAATCAGACAGAGTGTTGACACCAGAGAGGCTAAGACCGCATTGACTCAGTGCGGTATTCAGCCTCTCTGGTGTCAAGTCTGACTTTGAAAAAAAAAAAAAAAATCCAAAATCAGACAGAGTGTTGAGACCAGAGAGGCTAAGACCGCATTGACTCAGTGCGGTATTCAGCCTCTCTGTGTCAAGTCTGACTTTGAAAAAAAAAAAAAAAATCCAAAATCAGACAGAGTGTTGAGACCAGAGAGGCTAAGACCGCATTGACTCAGTGCGGTATTCAGCCTCTCTGGTGTCAAGTCTGATTTTGGGAAAAAAAAAAAAAAATCCAAAATCAGACCGAGTGTTGAGACCAGAGAGGCTAAGACCGCATTGACTCAGTGCGGTATTCAGCCTCTCTGGTGTCAAGTCTGATTTTGGAAAAAAAAAAAAAAATCCAAAATCAGACAGAGTGTTGACGACCAGAGAGGCTAAGACCGCATTGACTCAGTGCGGTATTCAGCCTCTCTGGTGTCAAGTCTGATTTTGGAAAAAAAAAAAAAAAAATCCAAAATCAGACAGAGTGTTGAGACCAGAGAGGCTAAGACCGCATTGACTCAGTGCGGTATTCAGCCTCTCTGGTGTCAAGTCTGACTTTGAAAAAAAAAAAAAAATCCAAAATCAGACAGAGTGTTGAGACCAGAGAGGCTAAGACCGCATTGACTCAGTGCGGTATTCAGCCTCTCTGGTGTCAAGTCTGACTTTGAAAAAAAAAAAAAAATCCAAAATCAGACAGAGTGTTGACACCAGAGAGGCTAAGACCGCATTGACTCAGTGCGGTATTCAGCCTCTCTGGTGTCAAGTCTGACTTTGAAAAAAAAAAAAAAATCCAAAATCAGACAGAGTGTTGAGACCAGAGAGGCTAAGACCGCATTGACTCAGTGCGGTATTCAGCCTCTCTGGTGTCAAGTCTGACTTTGGAAAAAAAAAAAAAATCCAAAATCAGACAGAGTGTTGAGACCAGAGAGGCTAGACTGCATTGACTCAGTGCGGTATTCAGCCTCTCTGGTGTCAAGTCTGACTTTGAAAAAAAAAAAAAAAATCCAAAATCAGACAGAGTGTTGACACCAGAGAGGCTAAGACCGCATTGACTCAGTGCGGTATTCAGCCTCTCTGGTGTCAAGTCTGACTTTGAAAAAAAAAAAAAAAATCCAAAATCAGACAGAGTGTTGAGACCAGAGAGGCTAAGACCGCATTGACTCAGTGCGGTATTCAGCCTCTCTGGTGTCAAGTCTGACTTTGAAAAAAAAAAAAAAAATCCAAAATCAGACAGAGTGTTGAGACCAGAGAGGCTAAGACCGCATTGACTCAGTGCGGTATTCAGCCTCTCTGGTGTCAAGTCTGACTTTGAAAAAAAAAAAAAAAATCCAAAATCAGAGTGTTGACACCAGAGAGGCTAAGACCGCATTGACTCAGTGCGGTATTCAGCCTCTCTGGTGTCAAGTCTGACTTTGAAAAAAAAAAAAAAAATCCAAAATCAGACAGAGTGTTGACACCAGAGAGGCTAAGACCGCATTGACTCAGTGCGGTATTCAGCCTCTCTGGTGTCAAGTCTGACTTTGAAAAAAAAAAAAAAAAATCCAAAATCAGACAGAGTGTTGACACCAGAGAGGCTAAGACCGCATTGACTCAGTGCGGTATTCAGCCTCTCTGGTGTCAAGTCTGACTTTGAAAAAAAAAAAAAAAATCCAAATCAGACAGAGTGTTGAGACCAGAGAGGCTAAGACCGCATTGACTCAGTGCGGTATTCAGCCTCTCTGGTGTCAAGTCTGACTTTGAAAAAAAAAAAAAAAATCCAAAATCAGACAGAGTGTTGAGACCAGAGAGGCTAAGACCGCATTGACTCAGTGCGGTATTCAGCCTCTCTGGTGTCAAGTCTGACTTTGGAAAAAAAAAAAAAAATCCAAAATCAGACAGAGTGTTGAGACCAGAGAGGCTAAGACTGCATTGACTCAGTGCGGTATTCAGCCTCTCTGGTTTCAAGTCTGATTTTGGAAAAAAAAAAAAAAAAAATCCAAAATCAGACAGAGTGTTGACACCAGAGAGGCTAAGACCGCATTGACTCAGTGCGGTATTCAGCTTCTCTGGTGTCAAGTCTGATTTTGGAAAAAAAAAAAAAAAAAAAAAATCAGACAGAGTGTTGAGACCAGAGAGGCTAAGACCGCATTGACTCAGTGCGGTATTCAGCCTCTCTGGTGTCAAGTCTGATATTGGGAAAAAAAAAAAAAAAATCCAAAATCAGACCGAGTGTTGAGACCAGAGAGGCTAAGACCGCATTGACTCAGTGCGGTATTCAGCCTCTCTGGTGTCAAGTCTGATTTTGGAAAAAAAAAAAAAAATCCAAAATCAGACAGAGTGTTGACACCAGAGAGGCTAAGACCGCATTGACTCAGTGCGGTATTCAGCCTCTCTGGTGTCAAGTCTGATTTTGGAAAAAAAAAAAAAAATCCAAAATCAGACAGAGTGTTGACACCAGAGAGGCTAAGACCGCATTGACTCAGTGCGGTATTCAGCCTCTCTGGTGTCAAGTCTGACTTTGAAAAAAAAAAAAAAAAATCCAAAATCAGACAGAGTGTTGACACCAGAGAGGCTAAGACCGCATTGACTCAGTGCGGTATTCAGCCTCTCTGGTGTCAAGTCTGACTTTGAAAAAAAAAAAAAAATCCAAAATCAGACAGAGTGTTGAGACCAGAGAGGCTAAGACCGCATTGACTCAGTGCGGTATTCAGCCTCTCTGGTGTCAAGTCTGACTTTGAAAAAAAAAAAAAAAATCCAAAATCAGAGTGTTGACGACCAGAGAGGCTAAGACCGCATTGACTCAGTGCGGTATTCAGCCTCTCTGGTGTCAAGTCTGACTTTGAAAAAAAAAAAAAAATCCAAAATCAGACAGAGTGTTGACACCAGAGAGGCTAAGACCGCATTGACTCAGTGCGGTATTCAGCCTCTCTGGTGTCAAGTCTGACTTTGAAAAAAAAAAAAAAAATCCAAAATCAGACAGAGTGTTGAGACCAGAGAGGCTAAGACCGCCATTGACTCAGTGCGGTATTCAGCCTCTCTGGTGTCAAGTCTGACTTTGAAAAAAAAAAAAAAAATCCAAAATCAGACAGAGTGTTGAGACCAGAGAGGCTAAGACCGCATTGACTCAGTGCGGTATTCAGCCTCTCTGGTGTCAAGTCTGACTTTGAAAAAAAAAAAAAAAATCCAAAATCAGACAGAGTGTTGAGACCAGAGAGGCTAAGACCGCATTGACTCAGTGCGGTATTCAGCCTCTCTGGTGTCAAGTCTGACTTTGGAAAAAAAAAAAAAATCCAAAATCAGACAGAGTGTTGAGACCAGAGAGGCTAAGACTGCATTGACTCAGTGCGGTATTCAGCCTCTCTGGTTTCAAGTCTGATTTTGGAAAAAAAAAAAAAAAAATCCAAAATCAGACAGAGTGTTGACACCAGAGAGGCTAAGACCGCATTGACTCAGTGCGGTATTCAGCTTCTCTGGTGTCAAGTCTGATTTTGGAAAAAAAAAAAAAACAACCAAAATCAGACAGAGTGTTGAGACCAGAGAGGCTAAGACCGCATTGACTCAGTGCGGTATTCAGCCTCTCTGGTGTCAAGTCTGATTTTGGGAAAAAAAAAAAAAAATCCAAAATCAGACCGAGTGTTGAGACCAGAGAGGCTAAGACCGCATTGACTCAGTGCGGTATTCAGCCTCTCTGGTGTCAAGTCTGATTTTGGAAAAAAAAAAAAAAATCCAAAATCAGACAGAGTGTTGACACCAGAGAGGCTAAGACCGCATTGACTCAGTGCGGTATTCAGCCTCTCTGGTGTCAAGTCTGATTTTGGAAAAAAAAAAAAAATCCAAAATCAGACAGAGTGTTGACACCAGAGAGGCTAAGACCGCATTGACTCAGTGCGGTATTCAGCCTCTCTGGTGTCAAGTCTGACTTTGAAAAAAAAAAAAAAAAATCCAAAATCAGACAGAGTGTTGACACCAGAGAGGCTAAGACCGCATTGACTCAGTGCGGTATTCAGCCTCTCTGGTGTCAAGTCTGACTTTGAAAAAAAAAAAAAAATCCAAAATCAGACAGAGTGTTGAGACCAGAGAGGCTAAGACCGCATTGACTCAGTGCGGTATTCAGCCTCTCTGGTGTCAAGTCTGACTTTGAAAAAAAAAAAAAAATCCAAAATCAGACAGAGTGTTGAGACCAGAGAGGCTAAGACCGCATTGACTCAGTGCGGTATTCAGCCTCTCTGGTGTCAAGTCTGACTTTGAAAAAAAAAAAAAAATCCAAAATCAGACAGAGTGTTGACACCAGAGAGGCTAAGAGCGCATTGACTCAGTGCGGTATTCAGCCTCTCTGGTGTCAAGTCTGACTTTGAAAAAAAAAAAAAAAATCCAAAATCAGACAGTGTTGACACCAGAGAGGCTAAGACCGCATTGACTCAGTGCGGTATTCAGCCTCTCTGGTGTCAAGTCTGACTTTGAAAAAAAAAAAAAAAATCCAAAATCAGACAGAGTGTTGAGACCAGAGAGGCTAAGACCGCATTGACTCAGTGCAGTATTCAGCCTCTCTGGTGTCAAGTCTGACTTTGAAAAAAAAAAAAAAAATCCAAAATCAGACAGAGTGTTGAGACCAGAGAGGCTAAGACCGCATTGACTCAGTGCGGTATTCAGCCTCTCTGGTGTCAAGTCTGACTTTGAAAAAAAAAAAAAAAATCCAAAATCAGACAGAGTGTTGACACCAGAGAGGCTAAGACCGCATTGACTCAGTGCGGTATTCAGCCTCTCTGGTGTCAAGTCTGACTTTGAAAAAAAAAAAAAAAATCCAAAATCAGACAGAGTGTTGAGACCAGAGAGGCTAAGACCGCATTGACTCAGTGCGGTATTCAGCCTCTCTGGTGTCAAGTCTGACTTTGAAAAAAAAAAAAAAAATCCAAAATCAGACAGAGTGTTGAGACCAGAGAGGCTAAGACCGCATTGACTCAGTGCGGTATTCAGCCTCTCTGGTGTCAAGTCTGATTTTGGGAAAAAAAAAAAAAATCCAAAATCAGACCGAGTGTTGAGACCAGAGAGGCTAAGACCGCATTGACTCAGTGCGGTATTCAGCCTCTCTGGTGTCAAGTCTGATTTTGGAAAAAAAAAAAAAAATCCAAAATCAGACAGAGTGTTGACACCAGAGAGGCTAAGACCGCATTGACTCAGTGCGGTATTCAGCCTCTCTGGTGTCAAGTCTGACTTTGAAAAAAAAAAAAAAAATCCAAAATCAGACAGAGTGTTGAGACCAGAGAGGCTAAGACCGCATTGACTCAGTGCGGTATTCAGCCTCTCTGGTGTCAAGTCTGACTTTGAAAAAAAAAAAAAAAATCCAAAATCAGACAGAGTGTTGAGACCAGAGAGGCTAAGACCGCATTGACTCAGTGCGGTATTCAGCCTCTCTGGTGTCAAGTCTGATTTTGGGAAAAAAAAAAAAAAATCCAAAATCAGACCGAGTGTTGAGACCAGAGAGGCTAAGACCGCATTGACTCAGTGCGGTATTCAGCCTCTCTGGTGTCAAGTCTGATTTTGGAAAAAAAAAAAAAAATCCAAAATCAGACAGAGTGTTGACACCAGAGAGGCTAAGACCGCATTGACTCAGTGCGGTATTCAGCCTCTCTGGTGTCAAGTCTGATTTTGGAAAAAAAAAAAAAAAATCCAAAATCAGACAGAGTGTTGAGACCAGAGAGGCTAAGACCGCATTGACTCAGTGCGGTATTCAGCCTCTCTGGTGTCAAGTCTGACTTTGAAAAAAAAAAAAAAAATCCAAAATCAGACAGAGTGTTGAGACCAGAGAGGCTAAGACCGCATTGACTCAGTGCGGTATTCAGCCTCTCTGGTGTCAAGTCTGACTTTGAAAAAAAAAAAAAAAATCCAAAATCAGACAGAGTGTTGACACCAGAGAGGCTAAGACCGCATTGACTCAGTGCGGTATTCAGCCTCTCTGGTGTCAAGTCTGACTTTGAAAAAAAAAAAAAAAATCCAAAATCAGACAGAGTGTTGAGACGAGAGAGGCTAAGACCGCATTGACTCAGTGCGGTATTCAGCCTCTCTGGTGTCAAGTCTGACTTTGAAAAAAAAAAAAAAATCCAAAATCAGACAGAGTGTTGACACCAGAGAGGCTAAGACCGCATTGACTCAGTGCGGTATTCAGCCTCTCTGGTGTCAAGTCTGACTTTGAAAAAAAAAAAAAAAATTCAAAATCAGACAGAGTGTTGACACCAGAGAGGCTAAGACCGCATTGACTCAGTGCGGTATTCAGCCTCTCTGGTGTCAAGTCTGACTTTGAAAAAAAAAAAAAAAATCCAAAATCAGACAGAGTGTTGAGACCAGAGAGGCTAAGACCGCATTGACTCAGTGCGGTATTCAGCCTCTCTGGTGTCAAGTCTGACTTTGAAAAAAAAAAAAAAAATCCAAAATCAGACAGAGTGTTGAGACCAGAGAGGCTAAGACCGCATTGACTCAGTGCGGTATTCAGCCTCTCTGGTGTCAAGTCTGACTTTGAAAAAAAAAAAAAAATCCAAAATCAGACAGAGTGTTGACACCAGAGAGGCTAAGACCGCATTGACTCAGTGCGGTATTCAGCCTCTCTGGTGTCAAGTCTGACTTTGAAAAAAAAAAAAAAAATCCAAAATCAGACAGAGTGTTGAGACCAGAGAGGCTAAGACCGCATTGACTCAGTGCGGTATTCAGCCTCTCTGGTGTCAAGTCTGACTTTGAAAAAAAAAAAAAAAATCCAAAATCAGACAGAGTGTTGAGACCAGAGAGGCTAAGACCGCATTGACTCAGTGCGGTATTCAGCCTCTCTGGTGTCAAGTCTGATTTTGGGAAAAAAAAAAAAAATCCAAAATCAGACCGAGTGTTGAGACCAGAGAGGCTAAGACCGCATTGACTCAGTGCGGTATTCAGCCTCTCTGGTGTCAAGTCTGATTTTGGAAAAAAAAAAAAAAATCCAAAATCAGACAGAGTGTTGACACCAGAGAGGCTAAGACCGCATTGACTAAGTGCGGTATTCAGCCTCTCTGGTGTCAAGTCTGATTTTGGAAAAAAAAAAAAAAAAATCCAAAATCAGACAGAGTGTTGAGACCAGAGAGGCTAAGACCGCATTGACTCAGTGCGGTATTCAGCCTCTCTGGTGTCAAGTCTGACTTTGAAAAAAAAAAAAAATCCAAAATCAGACAGAGTGTTGAGACCAGAGAGGCTAAGACCGCATTGACTCAGTGCGGTATTCAGCCTCTCTGGTGTCAAGTCTGACTTTGAAAAAAAAAAAAAAAATCCAAAATCAGACAGAGTGTTGACACCAGAGAGGCTAAGACCGCATTGACTCAGTGCGGTATTCAGCCTCTCTGGTGTCAAGTCTGACTTTGAAAAAAAAAAAAAAAATCCAAAATCAGACAGAGTGTTGAGACCAGAGAGGCTAAGACCGCATTGACTCAGTGCGGTATTCAGCCTCTCTGGTGTCAAGTCTGACTTTGAAAAAAAAAAAAAAATCCAAAATCAGACAGAGTGTTGACACCAGAGAGGCTAAGACCGCATTGACTCAGTGCGGTATTCAGCCTCTCTGGTGTCAAGTCTGACTTTGGAAAAAAAAAAAAAATCCAAAATCAGACAGAGTGTTGAGACCAGAGAGGCTAAGACCGCATTGACTCAGTGCGGTATTCAGCCTCTCTGGTGTCAAGTCTGACTTTGAAAAAAAAAAAAAAAATCCAAAATCAGACAGAGTGTTGACACCAGAGAGGCTAAGACCGCATTGACTCAGTGCGGTATTCAGCCTCTCTGGTGTCAAGTCTGACTTTGAAAAAAAAAAAAAAAATCCAAAATCAGACAGAGTGTTGAGACCAGAGAGGCTAAGACCGCATTGACTCAGTGCGGTATTCAGCCTCTCTGGTGTCAAGTCTGACTTTGAAAAAAAAAAAAAAAAATCCAAAATCAGACAGAGTGTTGAGACCAGAGAGGCTAAGACCGCATTGACTCAGTGCGGTATTCAGCCTCTCTGGTGTCAAGTCTGATTTTGGGAAAAAAAAAAAAAAATCCAAAATCAGACCGAGTGTTGAGACCAGAGAGGCTAAGACCGCATTGACTCAGTGCGGTATTCAGCCTCTCTGGTGTCAAGTCTGATTTTGGAAAAAAAAAAAAAATCCAAAATCAGACAGAGTGTTGACACCAGAGAGGCTAAGACCGCATTGACTCAGTGCGGTATTCAGCCTCTCTGGTGTCAAGTCTGATTTTGGAAAAAAAAAAAAAAAAATCCAAAATCAGACAGAGTGTTGAGACCAGAGAGGCTAAGACCGCATTGACTCAGTGCGGTATTCAGCCTCTCTGGTGTCAAGTCTGACTTTGAAAAAAAAAAAAAAATCCAAAATCAGACAGAGTGTTGAGCACCAGAGAGGCTAAGACCGCATTGACTCAGTGCGGTATTCAGCCTCTCTGGTGTCAAGTCTGACTTTGAAAAAAAAAAAAAAAAATCCAAAATCAGACAGAGTGTTGAGACCAGAGAGGCTAAGACCGCATTGACTCAGTGCGGTATTCAGCCTCTCTGGTGTCAAGTCTGACTTTGAAAAAAAAAAAAAAATCAAAATCAGACAGAGTGTTGAGACCAGAGAGGCTAAGACCGCATTGACTCAGTGCGGTATTCAGCCTCTCTGGTGTCAAGTCTGATTTTGGGAAAAAAAAAAAAAAATCCAAAATCAGACCGAGTGTTGAGACCAGAGAGGCTAAGACCGCATTGACTCAGTGCGGTATTC
This sequence comes from Poromitra crassiceps, assembly GCF_964638095.1. Classification (NCBI taxonomy): domain Eukaryota; kingdom Metazoa; phylum Chordata; class Actinopteri; order Beryciformes; family Melamphaidae; genus Poromitra; species Poromitra crassiceps. The sequence goes on along the minus strand of NW_028151215.1, from coordinate 26,389 downwards.
AGCCTCTCTGGTGTCAAGTCTGATTTTGGAAAAAAAAAAAAAATCCAAAATCAGACAGAGTGTTGACACCAGAGAGGCTAAGACCGCATTGACTCAGTGCGGTATTCAGCCTCTCTGGTGTCAAGTCTGATTTTGGAAAAAAAAAAAAAAAAATCCAAAATCAGACAGAGTGTTGAGACCAGAGAGGCTAAGACCGCATTGACTCAGTGCGGTATTCAGCCTCTCTGGTGTCAAGTCTGACTTTGAAAAAAAAAAAAAAATCCAAAATCAGACAGAGTGTTGAGACCAGAGAGGCTAAGACCGCATTGACTCAGTGCGGTATTCAGCCTCTCTGGTGTCAAGTCTGACTTTGAAAAAAAAAAAAAAATCCAAAATCAGACAGAGTGTTGACACCAGAGAGGCTAAGACCGCATTGACTCAGTGCGGTATTCAGCCTCTCTGGTGTCAAGTCTGACTTTGAAAAAAAAAAAAAAAAATCCAAAATCAGACAGAGTGTTGACACCAGAGAGGCTAAGACCGCATTGACTCAGTGCGGTATTCAGCCTCTCTGGTGTCAAGTCTGACTTTGAAAAAAAAAAAAAAAATCCAAAATCAGACAGAGTGTTGAGACCAGAGAGGCTAAGACCGCATTGACTCAGTGCGGTATTCAGCCTCTCTGGTGTCAAGTCTGACTTTGAAAAAAAAAAAAAAATCCAAATCAGACAGAGTGTTGAGACCAGAGAGGCTAAGACCGCATTGACTCAGTGCGGTATTCAGCCTCTCTGGTGTCAAGTCTGACTTTGAAAAAAAAAAAAAAAATCCAAAATCAGACAGAGTGTTGAGACCAGAGAGGCTAAGACCGCATTGACTCAGTGCGGTATTCAGCCTCTCTGGTGTCAAGTCTGACTTTGAAAAAAAAAAAAAAAATCCAAAATCAGACAGAGTGTTGAGACCAGAGAGGCTAAGACCGCATTGACTCAGTGCGGTATTCAGCCTCTCTGGTGTCAAGTCTGACTTTGAAAAAAAAAAAAAAAATCCAAAATCAGACAGAGTGTTGAGACCAGAGAGGCTAAGACCGCATTGACTCAGTGCGGTATTCAGCCTCTCTGGTGTCAAGTCTGACTTTGAAAAAAAAAAAAATCCAAAATCAGACAGAGTGTTGAGACCAGAGAGGCTAAGACTGCATTGACTCAGTGCGGTATTCAGCCTCTCTGGTGTCAAGTCTGACTTTGAAAAAAAAAAAAAAAATCCAAAATCAGACAGAGTGTTGACACCAGAGAGGCTAAGACCGCTTTGACTCAGTGCGGTATTCAGCCTCTCTGGTGTCAAGTCTGACTTTGAAAAAAAAAAAAAAATCCAAAATCAGACAGAGTGTTGAGACCAGAGAGGCTAAGACCGCATTGACTCAGTGCGGTATTCAGCCTCTCTGGTGTCAAGTCTGACTTTGAAAAAAAAAAAAAAAATCCAAAATCAGACAGAGTGTTGAGACCAGAGAGGCTAAGACCGCATTGACTCAGTGCGGTATTCAGCCTCTCTGGTGTCAAGTCTGACTTTGAAAAAAAAAAAAAAATCCAAAATCAGAGTGTTGACACCAGAGAGGCTAAGACCGCATTGACTCAGTGCGGTATTCAGCCTCTCTGGTGTCAAGTCTGACTTTGAAAAAAAAAAAAAAAATCCAAAATCAGACAGAGTGTTGAGACCAGAGAGGCTAAGACCGCATTGACTCAGTGCGGTATTCAGCCTCTCTGGTGTCAAGTCTGACTTTGAAAAAAAAAAAAAAATCCAAAATCAGACAGAGTGTTGAGACCAGAGAGGCTAAGACCGCATTGACTCAGTGCGGTATTCAGCCTCTCTGGTGTCAAGTCTGACTTTGAAAAAAAAAAAAAAATCCAAAATCAGACAGAGTGTTGAGACCAGAGAGGCTAAGACCGCATTGACTCAGTGCGGTATTCAGCCTCTCTGGTGTCAAGTCTGATTTTGGAAAAAAAAAAAAAAATCCAAAATCAGACCGAGTGTTGAGACCAGAGAGGCTAAGACCGCATTGACTCAGTGCGGTATTCAGCCTCTCTGGTGTCAAGTCTGATTTGGAAAAAAAAAAAAAATCCAAAATCAGACAGAGTGTTGACACCAGAGAGGCTAAGACCGCATTGACTCAGTGCGGTATTCAGCCTCTCTGGTGTCAAGTCTGATTTTGAAAAAAAAAAAAAAAAATCCAAAATCAGACAGAGTGTTGAGACCAGAGAGGCTAAGACCGCATTGACTCAGTGCGGTATTCAGCCTCTCTGGTGTCAAGTCTGACTTTGAAAAAAAAAAAAAAATCCAAAATCAGACAGAGTGTTGACACCAGAGAGGCTAAGACCGCATTGACTCAGTGCGGTATTCAGCCTCTCTGGTGTCAAGTCTGACTTTGAAAAAAAAAAAAAAAATCCAAAATCAGACAGAGTGTTGAGACCAGAGAGGCTAAGACCGCATTGACTCAGTGCGGTATTCAGCCTCTCTGGTGTCAAGTCTGATTTTGGGAAAAAAAAAAAAAAATCCAAAATCAGACCGAGTGTTGAGACCAGAGAGGCTAAGACCGCATTGACTCAGTGCGGTATTCAGCCTCTCTGGTGTCAAGTCTGATTTTGAAAAAAAAAAAAAATCCAAAATCAGACAGAGTGTTGACACCAGAGAGGCTAAGACCGCATTGACTCAGTGCGGTATTCAGCCTCTCTGGTGTCAAGTCTGATTTTGGAAAAAAAAAAAAAAAAATCCAAAATCAGACAGAGTGTTGAGACCAGAGAGGCTAAGACCGCATTGACTCAGTGCGGTATTCAGCCTCTCTGGTGTCAAGTCTGACTTTGAAAAAAAAAAAAAAAATCCAAAATCAGACAGAGTGTTGAGACCAGAGAGGCTAAGACCGCATTGACTCAGTGCGGTATTCAGCCTCTCTGGTGTCAAGTCTGACTTTGAAAAAAAAAAAAAAAATCCAAAATCAGACAGAGTGTTGACACCAGAGAGGCTAAGACCGCATTGACTCAGTGCGGTATTCAGCCTCTCTGGTGTCAAGTCTGACTTTGAAAAAAAAAAAAAAAAATCCAAAATCAGACAGAGTGTTGACACCAGAGAGGCTAAGACCGCATTGACTCAGTGCGGTATTCAGCCTCTCTGGTGTCAAGTCTGACTTTGAAAAAAAAAAAAAAAATCCAAAATCAGACAGAGTGTTGAGACCAGAGAGGCTAAGACCGCATTGACTCAGTGCGGTATTCAGCCTCTCTGGTGTCAAGTCTGACTTTGAAAAAAAAAAAAAAAATCCAAAATCAGACAGAGTGTTGAGACCAGAGAGGCTAAGACCGCATTGACTCAGTGCGGTATTCAGCCTCTCTGGTGTCAAGTCTGACTTTGAAAAAAAAAAAAAAAATCCAAAATCAGACAGAGTGTTGAGACCAGAGAGGCTAAGACCGCATTGACTCAGTGCGGTATTCAGCCTCTCTGGTGTCAAGTCTGACTTTGAAAAAAAAAAAAAAAATCCAAAATCAGACAGAGTGTTGAGACCAGAGAGGCTAAGACCGCATTGACTCAGTGCGGTATTCAGCCTCTCTGGTGTCAAGTCTGACTTTGGAAAAAAAAAAAAAATCCAAAATCAGACAGAGTGTTGAGACCAGAGAGGCTAAGACTGCATTGACTCAGTGCGGTATTCAGCCTCTCTGGTGTCAAGTCTGACTTTGAAAAAAAAAAAAAAAATCCAAAATCAGACAGAGTGTTGACACCAGAGAGGCTAAGACCGCTTTGACTCAGTGCGGTATTCAGCCTCTCTGGTGTCAAGTCTGACTTTGAAAAAAAAAAAAAAAATCCAAAATCAGACAGAGTGTTGAGACCAGAGAGGCTAAGACCGCATTGACTCAGTGCGGTATTCAGCCTCTCTGGTGTCAAGTCTGACTTTGAAAAAAAAAAAAAAAATCCAAAATCAGACAGAGTGTTGAGACCAGAGAGGCTAAGACCGCATTGACTCAGTGCGGTATTCAGCCTCTCTGGTGTCAAGTCTGACTTTGAAAAAAAAAAAAAAAATCCAAAATCAGACAGAGTGTTGACACCAGAGAGGCTAAGACCGCATTGACTCAGTGCGGTATTCAGCCTCTCTGGTGTCAAGTCTGACTTTGAAAAAAAAAAAAAAAATCCAAAATCAGACAGAGTGTTGAGACCAGAGAGGCTAAGACCGCATTGACTCAGTGCGGTATTCAGCCTCTCTGGTGTCAAGTCTGACTTTGAAAAAAAAAAAAAAAATCCAAAATCAGAGTGTTGACACCAGAGAGGCTAAGACCGCATTGACTCAGTGCGGTATTCAGCCTCTCTGGTGTCAAGTCTGACTTTGAAAAAAAAAAAAAAAATCCAAAATCAGACAGAGTGTTGAGACCAGAGAGGCTAAGACCGCATTGACTCAGTGCGGTATTCAGCCTCTCTGGTGTCAAGTCTGACTTTGAAAAAAAAAAAAAAAATCCAAAATCAGACAGAGTGTTGAGACCAGAGAGGCTAAGACCGCATTGACTCAGTGCGGTATTCAGCCTCTCTGGTGTCAAGTCTGACTTTGGAAAAAAAAAAAAAATCCAAAATCAGACAGAGTGTTGAGACCAGAGAGGCTAAGACTGCATTGACTCAGTGCGGTATTCAGCCTCTCTGGTGTCAAGTCTGACTTTGAAAAAAAAAAAAAAAATCCAAAATCAGACAGAGTGTTGACACCAGAGAGGCTAAGACCGCTTTGACTCAGTGCGGTATTCAGCCTCTCTGGTGTCAAGTCTGACTTTGAAAAAAAAAAAAAAAATCCAAAATCAGACAGAGTGTTGACACCAGAGAGGCTAAGACCGCATTGACTCAGTGCGGTATTCAGCCTCTCTGGTGTCAAGTCTGACTTTGAAAAAAAAAAAAAAAATCCAAAATCAGACAGAGTGTTGAGACCAGAGAGGCTAAGACCGCATTGACTCAGTGCGGTATTCAGCCTCTCTGGTGTCAAGTCTGACTTTGAAAAAAAAAAAAAAAATCCAAAATCAGAGTGTTGACACCAGAGAGGCTAAGACCGCATTGACTCAGTGCGGTATTCAGCCTCTCTGGTGTCAAGTCTGACTTTGAAAAAAAAAAAAAAAATCCAAAATCAGACAGAGTGTTGACACCAGAGAGGCTAAGACTGCATTGACTCAGTGCGGTATTCAGCCTCTCTGGTGTCAAGTCTGACTTTGAAAAAAAAAAAAAAAATCCAAAATCAGACAGAGTGTTGACACCAGAGAGGCTAAGACCGCATTGACTCAGTGCGGTATTCAGCCTCTCTGGTGTCAAGTCTGACTTTGAAAAAAAAAAAAAAAATCCAAAATCAGACAGAGTGTTGAGACCAGAGAGGCTAAGACCGCATTGACTCAGTGCGGTATTCAGCCTCTCTGGTGTCAAGTCTGACTTTGAAAAAAAAAAAAAAAATCCAAAATCAGACAGAGTGTTGAGACCAGAGAGGCTAAGACCGCATTGACTCAGTGCGGTATTCAGCCTCTCTGGTGTCAAGTCTGACTTTGGAAAAAAAAAAAAAAATCCAAAATCAGACAGAGTGTTGAGACCAGAGAGGCTAAGACTGCATTGACTCAGTGCGGTATTCAGCCTCTCTGGTTTCAAGTCTGATTTTGGAAAAAAAAAAAAAAAAAATCCAAAATCAGACAGAGTGTTGACACCAGAGAGGCTAAGACCGCATTGACTCAGTGCGGTATTCAGCTTCTCTGGTGTCAAGTCTGATTTTGGAAAAAAAAAAAAAACAACCAAAATCAGACAGAGTGTTGAGACCAGAGAGGCTAAGACCGCATTGACTCAGTGCGGTATTCAGCCTCTCTGGTGTCAAGTCTGATTTTGGGAAAAAAAGAAAAAAAAATCCAAAATCAGACCGAGTGTTGAGACCAGAGAGGCTAAGACCGCATTGACTCAGTGCGGTATTCAGCCTCTCTGGTGTCAAGTCTGATTTTGGAAAAAAAAAAAAAATCCAAAATCAGACAGAGTGTTGACACCAGAGAGGCTAAGACCGCATTGACTCAGTGCGGTATTCAGCCTCTCTGGTGTCAAGTCTGATTTTGGAAAAAAAAAAAAAAATCCAAAATCAGACAGAGTGTTGACACCAGAGAGGCTAAGACCGCATTGACTCAGTGCGGTATTCAGCCTCTCTGGTGTCAAGTCTGACTTTGAAAAAAAAAAAAAAAAATCCAAAATCAGACAGAGTGTTGACACCAGAGAGGCTAAGACCGCATTGACTCAGTGCGGTATTCAGCCTCTCTGGTGTCAAGTCTGACTTTGAAAAAAAAAAAAAAATCCAAAATCAGACAGAGTGTTGAGACCAGAGAGGCTAAGACCGCATTGACTCAGTGCGGTATTCAGCCTCTCTGGTGTCAAGTCTGACTTTGAAAAAAAAAAAAAAAATCCAAAATCAGACAGAGTGTTGAGACCAGAGAGGCTAAGACCGCATTGACTCAGTGCGGTATTCAGCCTCTCTGGTGTCAAGTCTGACTTTGAAAAAAAAAAAAAAAATCCAAAATCAGACAGAGTGTTGACACCAGAGAGGCTAAGACCGCATTGACTCAGTGCGGTATTCAGCCTCTCTGGTGTCAAGTCTGACTTTGAAAAAAAAAAAAAAAATTCAAAATCAGACAGAGTGTTGACACCAGAGAGGCTAAGACCGCATTGACTCAGTGCGGTATTCAGCCTCTCTGGTGTCAAGTCTGACTTTGAAAAAAAAAAAAAAAATCCAAAATCAGACAGAGTGTTGAGACCAGAGAGGCTAAGACCGCATTGACTCAGTGCGGTATTCAGCCTCTCTGGTGTCAAGTCTGACTTTGAAAAAAAAAAAAAAAATCCAAAATCAGACAGAGTGTTGAGACCAGAGAGGCTAAGACCGCATTGACTCAGTGCGGTATTCAGCCTCTCTGGTGTCAAGTCTGACTTTGAAAAAAAAAAAAAAAATCCAAAATCAGACAGAGTGTTAACACCAGAGAGGCTAAGACCGCATTGACTCAGTGCGGTATTCAGCCTCTCTGGTGTCAAGTCTGACTTTGAAAAAAAAAAAAAAAATCCAAAATCAGACAGAGTGTTGAGACCAGAGAGGCTAAGACCGCATTGACTCAGTGCGGTATTCAGCCTCTCTGGTGTCAAGTCTGACTTTGAAAAAAAAAAAAAAAATCCAAAATCAGACAGAGTGTTGAGACCAGAGAGGCTAAGACCGCATTGACTCAGTGCGGTATTCAGCCTCTCTGGTGTCAAGTCTGATTTTGGGAAAAAAAAAAAAAAATCCAAAATCAGACCGAGTGTTGAGACCAGAGAGGCTAAGACCGCATTGACTCAGTGCGGTATTCAGCCTCTCTGGTGTCAAGTCTGATTTTGGAAAAAAAAAAAAAATCCAAAATCAGACAGAGTGTTGACACCAGAGAGGCTAAGACCGCATTGACTAAGTGCGGTATTCAGCCTCTCTGGTGTCAAGTCTGATTTTGGAAAAAAAAAAAAAAAAATCCAAAATCAGACAGAGTGTTGAGACCAGAGAGGCTAAGACCGCATTGACTCAGTGCGGTAAGCCTCTCTGGTGTCAAGTCTGACTTTGAAAAAAAAAAAAAAATCCAAAATCAGACAGAGTGTTGAGACCAGAGAGGCTAAGACCGCATTGACTCAGTGCGGTATTCAGCCTCTCTGGTGTCAAGTCTGACTTTGAAAAAAAAAAAAAAAATCCAAAATCAGACAGAGTGTTGAGACCAGAGAGGCTAAGACCGCATTGACTCAGTGCGGTATTCAGCCTCTCTGGTGTCAAGTCTGACTTTGAAAAAAAAAAAAAAAATCCAAAATCAGACAGAGTGTTGAGACCAGAGAGGCTAAGACCGCATTGACTCAGTGCGGTATTCAGCCTCTCTGGTGTCAAGTCTGACTTTGAAAAAAAAAAAAAAAATCCAAAATCAGACAGAGTGTTGAGACCAGAGAGGCTAAGACCGCATTGACTCAGTGCGGTATTCAGCCTCTCTGGTGTCAAGTCTGACTTTGAAAAAAAAAAAAAAAATCCAAAATCAGACAGAGTGTTGAGACCAGAGAGGCTAAGACCGCATTGACTCAGTGCGGTATTCAGCCTCTCTGGTGTCAAGTCTGACTTTGGAAAAAAAAAAAAAATCCAAAATCAGACAGAGTGTTGAGACCAGAGAGGCTAAGACTGCATTGACTCAGTGCGGTATTCAGCCTCTCTGGTGTCAAGTCTGACTTTGAAAAAAAAAAAAAAAATCCAAAATCAGACAGAGTGTTGACACCAGAGAGGCTAAGACCGCTTTGACTCAGTGCGGTATTCAGCCTCTCTGGTGTCAAGTCTGACTTTGAAAAAAAAAAAAAAAATCCAAAATCAGACAGAGTGTTGAGACCAGAGAGGCTAAGACCGCATTGACTCAGTGCGGTATTCAGCCTCTCTGGTGTCAAGTCTGACTTTGAAAAAAAAAAAAAAAATCCAAAATCAGACAGAGTGTTGAGACCAGAGAGGCTAAGACCGCATTGACTCAGTGCGGTATTCAGCCTCTCTGGTGTCAAGTCTGACTTTGAAAAAAAAAAAAAAAAATCCAAAATCAGAGTGTTGACACCAGAGAGGCTAAGACCGCATTGACTCAGTGCGGTATTCAGCCTCTCTGGTGTCAAGTCTGACTTTGAAAAAAAAAAAAAAAATCCAAAATCAGACAGAGTGTTGAGACCAGAGAGGCTAAGACCGCATTGACTCAGTGCGGTATTCAGCCTCTCTGGTGTCAAGTCTGACTTTGAAAAAAAAAAAAAAAAATCCAAAATCAGACAGAGTGTTGAGACCAGAGAGGCTAAGACCGCATTGACTCAGTGCGGTATTCAGCCTCTCTGGTGTCAAGTCTGACTTTGGAAAAAAAAAAAAAATCCAAAATCAGACAGAGTGTTGAGACCAGAGAGGCTAAGACTGCATTGACTCAGTGCGGTATTCAGCCTCTCTGGTGTCAAGTCTGACTTTGAAAAAAAAAAAAAAAATCCAAAATCAGACAGAGTGTTGACACCAGAGAGGCTAAGACCGCTTTGACTCAGTGCGGTATTCAGCCTCTCTGGTGTCAAGTCTGACTTTGAAAAAAAAAAAAAAAATCCAAAATCAGACAGAGTGTTGAGACCAGAGAGGCTAAGACCGCATTGACTCAGTGCGGTATTCAGCCTCTCTGGTGTCAAGTCTGACTTTGAAAAAAAAAAAAAAAATCCAAAATCAGACAGAGTGTTGAGACCAGAGAGGCTAAGACCGCATTGACTCAGTGCGGTATTCAGCCTCTCTGGTGTCAAGTCTGACTTTGAAAAAAAAAAAAAAAATCCAAAATCAGAGTGTTGACACCAGAGAGGCTAAGACCGCATTGACTCAGTGCGGTATTCAGCCTCTCTGGTGTCAAGTCTGACTTTGAAAAAAAAAAAAAAAATCCAAAATCAGACAGAGTGTTGACACCAGAGAGGCTAAGACTGCATTGACTCAGTGCGGTATTCAGCCTCTCTGGTGTCAAGTCTGACTTTGAAAAAAAAAAAAAAAAATCCAAAATCAGACAGAGTGTTGACACCAGAGAGGCTAAGACCGCATTGACTCAGTGCGGTATTCAGCCTCTCTGGTGTCAAGTCTGACTTTGAAAAAAAAAAAAAAAATCCAAAATCAGACAGAGTGTTGAGACCAGAGAGGCTAAGACCGCATTGACTCAGTGCGGTATTCAGCCTCTCTGGTGTCAAGTCTGACTTTAAAAAAAAAAAAAAATCCAAAATCAGACAGAGTGTTGAGACCAGAGAGGCTAAGACTGCATTGACTCAGTGCGGTATTCAGCCTCTCTGGTGTCAAGTCTGACTTTGAAAAAAAAAAAAAAAATCCAAAATCAGACAGAGTGTTGACACCAGAGAGGCTAAGACCGCTTTGACTCAGTGCGGTATTCAGCCTCTCTGGTGTCAAGTCTGACTTTGAAAAAAAAAAAAAAAATCCAAAATCAGACAGAGTGTTGACACCAGAGAGGCTAAGACCGCATTGACTCAGTGCGGTATTCAGCCTCTCTGGTGTCAAGTCTGACTTTGAAAAAAAAAAAAAAAATCCAAAATCAGACAGAGTGTTGAGACCAGAGAGGCTAAGACCGCATTGACTCAGTGCGGTATTCAGCCTCTCTGGTGTCAAGTCTGACTTTGAAAAAAAAAAAAAAAATCCAAAATCAGAGTGTTGACACCAGAGAGGCTAAGACCGCATTGACTCAGTGCGGTATTCAGCCTCTCTGGTGTCAAGTCTGACTTTGAAAAAAAAAAAAAAAATCCAAAATCAGACAGAGTGTTGACACCAGAGAGGCTAAGACTGCATTGACTCAGTGCGGTATTCAGCCTCTCTGGTGTCAAGTCTGACTTTGAAAAAAAAAAAAAAAATCCAAAATCAGACAGAGTGTTGACACCAGAGAGGCTAAGACCGCATTGACTCAGTGCGGTATTCAGCCTCTCTGGTGTCAAGTCTGACTTTGAAAAAAAAAAAAAAAATCCAAAATCAGACAGAGTGTTGAGACCAGAGAGGCTAAGACCGCATTGACTCAGTGCGGTATTCAGCCTCTCTGGTGTCAAGTCTGACTTTGAAAAAAAAAAAAAAAATCCAAAATCAGACAGAGTGTTGAGACCAGAGAGGCTAAGACCGCATTGACTCAGTGCGGTATTCAGCCTCTCTGGTGTCAAGTCTGACTTTGGAAAAAAAAAAAAAAATCCAAAATCAGACAGAGTGTTGAGACCAGAGAGGCTAAGACTGCATTGACTCAGTGCGGTATTCAGCCTCTCTGGTTTCAAGTCTGATTTTGGAAAAAAAAAAAAAAAAAATCCAAAATCAGACAGAGTGTTGACACCAGAGAGGCTAAGACCGCATTGACTCAGTGCGGTATTCAGCTTCTCTGGTGTCAAGTCTGATTTTGGAAAAAAAAAAAAAACAACCAAAATCAGACAGAGTGTTGAGACCAGAGAGGCTAAGACCGCATTGACTCAGTGCGGTATTCAGCCTCTCTGGTGTCAAGTCTGATTTTGGGAAAAAAAGAAAAAAAAATCCAAAATCAGACCGAGTGTTGAGACCAGAGAGGCTAAGACCGCATTGACTCAGTGCGGTATTCAGCCTCTCTGGTGTCAAGTCTGATTTTGGAAAAAAAAAAAAAATCCAAAATCAGACAGAGTGTTGACACCAGAGAGGCTAAGACCGCATTGACTCAGTGCGGTATTCAGCCTCTCTGGTGTCAAGTCTGATTTTGGAAAAAAAAAAAAAAATCCAAAATCAGACAGAGTGTTGACACCAGAGAGGCTAAGACCGCATTGACTCAGTGCGGTATTCAGCCTCTCTGGTGTCAAGTCTGACTTTGAAAAAAAAAAAAAAAATCCAAAATCAGACAGAGTGTTGACACCAGAGAGGCTAAGACCGCATTGACTCAGTGCGGTATTCAGCCTCTCTGGTGTCAAGTCTGACTTTGAAAAAAAAAAAAAAATCCAAAATCAGACAGAGTGTTGAGACCAGAGAGGCTAAGACCGCATTGACTCAGTGCGGTATTCAGCCTCTCTGGTGTCAAGTCTGACTTTGAAAAAAAAAAAAAAAATCCAAAATCAGACAGAGTGTTGAGACCAGAGAGGCTAAGACCGCATTGACTCAGTGCGGTATTCAGCCTCTCTGGTGTCAAGTCTGACTTTGAAAAAAAAAAAAAAAATCCAAAATCAGACAGAGTGTTGACACCAGAGAGGCTAAGACCGCATTGACTCAGTGCGGTATTCAGCCTCTCTGGTGTCAAGTCTGACTTTGAAAAAAAAAAAAAAAATTCAAAATCAGACAGAGTGTTGACACCAGAGAGGCTAAGACCGCATTGACTCAGTGCGGTATTCAGCCTCTCTGGTGTCAAGTCTGACTTTGAAAAAAAAAAAAAAAATCCAAAATCAGACAGAGTGTTGAGACCAGAGAGGCTAAGACCGCATTGACTCAGTGCGGTATTCAGCCTCTCTGGTGTCAAGTCTGACTTTGAAAAAAAAAAAAAAAATCCAAAATCAGACAGAGTGTTGAGACCAGAGAGGCTAAGACCGCATTGACTCAGTGCGGTATTCAGCCTCTCTGGTGTCAAGTCTGACTTTGAAAAAAAAAAAAAAAATCCAAAATCAGACAGAGTGTTAACACCAGAGAGGCTAAGACCGCATTGACTCAGTGCGGTATTCAGCCTCTCTGGTGTCAAGTCTGACTTTGAAAAAAAAAAAAAAAATCCAAAATCAGACAGAGTGTTGAGACCAGAGAGGCTAAGACCGCATTGACTCAGTGCGGTATTCAGCCTCTCTGGTGTCAAGTCTGACTTTGAAAAAAAAAAAAAAAATCCAAAATCAGACAGAGTGTTGAGACCAGAGAGGCTAAGACCGCATTGACTCAGTGCGGTATTCAGCCTCTCTGGTGTCAAGTCTGATTTTGGGAAAAAAAAAAAAAAATCCAAAATCAGACCGAGTGTTGAGACCAGAGAGGCTAAGACCGCATTGACTCAGTGCGGTATTCAGCCTCTCTGGTGTCAAGTCTGATTTTGGAAAAAAAAAAAAAAATCCAAAATCAGACAGAGTGTTGACACCAGAGAGGCTAAGACCGCATTGACTAAGTGCGGTATTCAGCCTCTCTGGTGTCAAGTCTGATTTTGGAAAAAAAAAAAAAAAATCCAAAATCAGACAGAGTGTTGAGACCAGAGAGGCTAAGACCGCATTGACTCAGTGCGGTAAGCCTCTCTGGTGTCAAGTCTGACTTTGAAAAAAAAAAAAAAATCCAAAATCAGACAGAGTGTTGAGACCAGAGAGGCTAAGACCGCATTGACTCAGTGCGGTATTCAGCCTCTCTGGTGTCAAGTCTGACTTTGAAAAAAAAAAAAAAAATCCAAAATCAGACAGAGTGTTGAGACCAGAGAGGCTAAGACCGCATTGACTCAGTGCGGTATTCAGCCTCTCTGGTGTCAAGTCTGACTTTGAAAAAAAAAAAAAAAATCCAAAATCAGACAGAGTGTTGAGACCAGAGAGGCTAAGACCGCATTGACTCAGTGCGGTATTCAGCCTCTCTGGTGTCAAGTCTGACTTTGAAAAAAAAAAAAAAAATCCAAAATCAGACAGAGTGTTGAGACCAGAGAGGCTAAGACCGCATTGACTCAGTGCGGTATTCAGCCTCTCTGGTGTCAAGTCTGACTTTGAAAAAAAAAAAAAAAATCCAAAATCAGACAGAGTGTTGAGACCAGAGAGGCTAAGACCGCATTGACTCAGTGCGGTATTCAGCCTCTCTGGTGTCAAGTCTGACTTTGGAAAAAAAAAAAAAATCCAAAATCAGACAGAGTGTTGAGACCAGAGAGGCTAAGACTGCATTGACTCAGTGCGGTATTCAGCCTCTCTGGTGTCAAGTCTGACTTTGAAAAAAAAAAAAAAAATCCAAAATCAGACAGAGTGTTGACACCAGAGAGGCTAAGACCGCTTTGACTCAGTGCGGTATTCAGCCTCTCTGGTGTCAAGTCTGACTTTGAAAAAAAAAAAAAAAATCCAAAATCAGACAGAGTGTTGAGACCAGAGAGGCTAAGACCGCATTGACTCAGTGCGGTATTCAGCCTCTCTGGTGTCAAGTCTGACTTTGAAAAAAAAAAAAAAAATCCAAAATCAGACAGAGTGTTGAGACCAGAGAGGCTAAGACCGCATTGACTCAGTGCGGTATTCAGCCTCTCTGGTGTCAAGTCTGACTTTGAAAAAAAAAAAAAAAATCCAAAATCAGAGTGTTGACACCAGAGAGGCTAAGACCGCATTGACTCAGTGCGGTATTCAGCCTCTCTGGTGTCAAGTCTGACTTTGAAAAAAAAAAAAAAAATCCAAAATCAGACAGAGTGTTGAGACCAGAGAGGCTAAGACCGCATTGACTCAGTGCGGTATTCAGCCTCTCTGGTGTCAAGTCTGACTTTGAAAAAAAAAAAAAAAATCCAAAATCAGACAGAGTGTTGAGACCAGAGAGGCTAAGACCGCATTGACTCAGTGCGGTATTCAGCCTCTCTGGTGTCAAGTCTGACTTTGGAAAAAAAAAAAAAATCCAAAATCAGACAGAGTGTTGAGACCAGAGAGGCTAAGACTGCATTGACTCAGTGCGGTATTCAGCCTCTCTGGTGTCAAGTCTGACTTTGAAAAAAAAAAAAAAAATCCAAAATCAGACAGAGTGTTGACACCAGAGAGGCTAAGACCGCTTTGACTCAGTGCGGTATTCAGCCTCTCTGGTGTCAAGTCTGACTTTGAAAAAAAAAAAAAAAATCCAAAATCAGACAGAGTGTTGAGACCAGAGAGGCTAAGACCGCATTGACTCAGTGCGGTATTCAGCCTCTCTGGTGTCAAGTCTGACTTTGAAAAAAAAAAAAAAAATCCAAAATCAGACAGAGTGTTGAGACCAGAGAGGCTAAGACCGCATTGACTCAGTGCGGTATTCAGCCTCTCTGGTGTCAAGTCTGACTTTGAAAAAAAAAAAAAAAATCCAAAATCAGAGTGTTGACACCAGAGAGGCTAAGACCGCATTGACTCAGTGCGGTATTCAGCCTCTCTGGTGTCAAGTCTGACTTTGAAAAAAAAAAAAAAAATCCAAAATCAGACAGAGTGTTGACACCAGAGAGGCTAAGACTGCATTGACTCAGTGCGGTATTCAGCCTCTCTGGTGTCAAGTCTGACTTTGAAAAAAAAAAAAAAAATCCAAAATCAGACAGAGTGTTGACACCAGAGAGGCTAAGACCGCATTGACTCAGTGCGGTATTCAGCCTCTCTGGTGTCAAGTCTGACTTTGAAAAAAAAAAAAAAAATCCAAAATCAGACAGAGTGTTGAGACCAGAGAGGCTAAGACCGCATTGACTCAGTGCGGTATTCAGCCTCTCTGGTGTCAAGTCTGACTTTGAAAAAAAAAAAAAAAATCCAAAATCAGACAGAGTGTTGAGACCAGAGAGGCTAAGACCGCATTGACTCAGTGCGGTATTCAGCCTCTCTGGTGTCAAGTCTGACTTTGGAAAAAAAAAAAAAATCCAAAATCAGACAGAGTGTTGAGACCAGAGAGGCTAAGACTGCATTGACTCAGTGCGGTATTCAGCCTCTCTGGTTTCAAGTCTGATTTTGGAAAAAAAAAAAAAAAAAATCCAAAATCAGACAGAGTGTTGACACCAGAGAGGCTAAGACCGCATTGACTCAGTGCGGTATTCAGCTTCTCTGGTGTCAAGTCTGATTTTGGAAAAAAAAAAAAAAACAACCAAAATCAGACAGAGTGTTGAGACCAGAGAGGCTAAGACCGCATTGACTCAGTGCGGTATTCAGCCTCTCTGGTGTCAAGTCTGATTTTGGGAAAAAAAGAAAAAAAAATCCAAAATCAGACCGAGTGTTGAGACCAGAGAGGCTAAGACCGCATTGACTCAGTGCGGTATTCAGCCTCTCTGGTGTCAAGTCTGATTTTGGAAAAAAAAAAAAAATCCAAAATCAGACAGAGTGTTGACACCAGAGAGGCTAAGACCGCATTGACTCAGTGCGGTATTCAGCCTCTCTGGTGTCAAGTCTGATTTTGGAAAAAAAAAAAAAAATCCAAAATCAGACAGAGTGTTGACACCAGAGAGGCTAAGACCGCATTGACTCAGTGCGGTATTCAGCCTCTCTGGTGTCAAGTCTGACTTTGAAAAAAAAAAAAAAAAATCCAAAATCAGACAGAGTGTTGACACCAGAGAGGCTAAGACCGCATTGACTCAGTGCGGTATTCAGCCTCTCTGGTGTCAAGTCTGACTTTGAAAAAAAAAAAAAAATCCAAAATCAGACAGAGTGTTGAGACCAGAGAGGCTAAGACCGCATTGACTCAGTGCGGTATTCAGCCTCTCTGGTGTCAAGTCTGACTTTGAAAAAAAAAAAAAAAATCCAAAATCAGACAGAGTGTTGAGACCAGAGAGGCTAAGACCGCATTGACTCAGTGCGGTATTCAGCCTCTCTGGTGTCAAGTCTGACTTTGAAAAAAAAAAAAAAAATCCAAAATCAGACAGAGTGTTGACACCAGAGAGGCTAAGACCGCATTGACTCAGTGCGGTATTCAGCCTCTCTGGTGTCAAGTCTGACTTTGAAAAAAAAAAAAAAAATTCAAAATCAGACAGAGTGTTGACACCAGAGAGGCTAAGACCGCATTGACTCAGTGCGGTATTCAGCCTCTCTGGTGTCAAGTCTGACTTTGAAAAAAAAAAAAAAAATCCAAAATCAGACAGAGTGTTGAGACCAGAGAGGCTAAGACCGCATTGACTCAGTGCGGTATTCAGCCTCTCTGGTGTCAAGTCTGACTTTGAAAAAAAAAAAAAAAATCCAAAATCAGACAGAGTGTTGAGACCAGAGAGGCTAAGACCGCATTGACTCAGTGCGGTATTCAGCCTCTCTGGTGTCAAGTCTGACTTTGAAAAAAAAAAAAAAAATCCAAAATCAGACAGAGTGTTAACACCAGAGAGGCTAAGACCGCATTGACTCAGTGCGGTATTCAGCCTCTCTGGTGTCAAGTCTGACTTTGAAAAAAAAAAAAAAAATCCAAAATCAGACAGAGTGTTGAGACCAGAGAGGCTAAGACCGCATTGACTCAGTGCGGTATTCAGCCTCTCTGGTGTCAAGTCTGACTTTGAAAAAAAAAAAAAAAATCCAAAATCAGACAGAGTGTTGAGACCAGAGAGGCTAAGACCGCATTGACTCAGTGCGGTATTCAGCCTCTCTGGTGTCAAGTCTGATTTTGGGAAAAAAAAAAAAAAATCCAAAATCAGACCGAGTGTTGAGACCAGAGAGGCTAAGACCGCATTGACTCAGTGCGGTATTCAGCCTCTCTGGTGTCAAGTCTGATTTTGGAAAAAAAAAAAAAATCCAAAATCAGACAGAGTGTTGACACCAGAGAGGCTAAGACCGCATTGACTAAGTGCGGTATTCAGCCTCTCTGGTGTCAAGTCTGATTTTGGAAAAAAAAAAAAAAAAATCCAAAATCAGACAGAGTGTTGAGACCAGAGAGGCTAAGACCGCATTGACTCAGTGCGGTAAGCCTCTCTGGTGTCAAGTCTGACTTTGAAAAAAAAAAAAAAATCCAAAATCAGACAGAGTGTTGAGACCAGAGAGGCTAAGACCGCATTGACTCAGTGCGGTATTCAGCCTCTCTGGTGTCAAGTCTGACTTTGAAAAAAAAAAAAAAAATTCAAAATCAGACAGAGTGTTGACACCAGAGAGGCTAAGACCGCATTGACTCAGTGCGGTATTCAGCCTCTCTGGTGTCAAGTCTGACTTTGAAAAAAAAAAAAAAAATCCAAAATCAGACAGAGTGTTGAGACCAGAGAGGCTAAGACCGCATTGACTCAGTGCGGTATTCAGCCTCTCTGGTGTCAAGTCTGACTTTGAAAAAAAAAAAAAAAATCCAAAATCAGACAGAGTGTTGAGACCAGAGAGGCTAAGACCGCATTGACTCAGTGCGGTATTCAGCCTCTCTGGTGTCAAGTCTGACTTTGAAAAAAAAAAAAAAAATCCAAAATCAGACAGAGTGTTAACACCAGAGAGGCTAAGACCGCATTGACTCAGTGCGGTATTCAGCCTCTCTGGTGTCAAGTCTGACTTTGAAAAAAAAAAAAAAAATCCAAAATCAGACAGAGTGTTGAGACCAGAGAGGCTAAGACCGCATTGACTCAGTGCGGTATTCAGCCTCTCTGGTGTCAAGTCTGACTTTGAAAAAAAAAAAAAAAATCCAAAATCAGACAGAGTGTTGAGACCAGAGAGGCTAAGACCGCATTGACTCAGTGCGGTATTCAGCCTCTCTGGTGTCAAGTCTGATTTTGGGAAAAAAAAAAAAAAATCCAAAATCAGACCGAGTGTTGAGACCAGAGAGGCTAAGACCGCATTGACTCAGTGCGGTATTCAGCCTCTCTGGTGTCAAGTCTGATTTTGGAAAAAAAAAAAAAATCCAAAATCAGACAGAGTGTTGACACCAGAGAGGCTAAGACCGCATTGACTAAGTGCGGTATTCAGCCTCTCTGGTGTCAAGTCTGATTTTGGAAAAAAAAAAAAAAAAATCCAAAATCAGACAGAGTGTTGAGACCAGAGAGGCTAAGACCGCATTGACTCAGTGCGGTAAGCCTCTCTGGTGTCAAGTCTGACTTTGAAAAAAAAAAAAAAATCCAAAATCAGACAGAGTGTTGAGACCAGAGAGGCTAAGACCGCATTGACTCAGTGCGGTATTCAGCCTCTCTGGTGTCAAGTCTGACTTTGAAAAAAAAAAAAAAAATCCAAAATCAGACAGAGTGTTGACACCAGAGAGGCTAAGACCGCATTGACTCAGTGCGGTATTCAGCCTCTCTGGTGTCAAGTCTGACTTTGAAAAAAAAAAAAAAAATCCAAAATCAGACAGAGTGTTGAGACCAGAGAGGCTAAGACCGCATTGACTCAGTGCGGTATTCAGCCTCTCTGGTGTCAAGTCTGACTTTGAAAAAAAAAAAAAAAATCCAAAATCAGACAGAGTGTTGACACCAGAGAGGCTAAGACCGCATTGACTCAGTGCGGTATTCAGCCTCTCTGGTGTCAAGTCTGACTTTGAAAAAAAAAAAAAAAATCCAAAATCAGACAGAGTGTTGAGACCAGAGAGGCTAAGACCGCATTGACTCAGTGCGGTATTCAGCCTCTCTGGTGTCAAGTCTGACTTTGAAAAAAAAAAAAAAAATCCAAAATCAGACAGAGTGTTGAGACCAGAGAGGCTAAGACCGCATTGACTCAGTGCGGTATTCAGCCTCTCTGGTGTCAAGTCTGACTTTGGAAAAAAAAAAAAAATCCAAAATCAGACAGAGTGTTGAGACCAGAGAGGCTAAGACTGCATTGACTCAGTGCGGTATTCAGCCTCTCTGGTGTCAAGTCTGACTTTGAAAAAAAAAAAAAAAATCCAAAATCAGACAGAGTGTTGACACCAGAGAGGCTAAGACCGCATTGACTCAGTGCGGTATTCAGCCTCTCTGGTGTCAAGTCTGACTTTGAAAAAAAAAAAAAAAATCCAAAATCAGACAGAGTGTTGAGACCAGAGAGGCTAAGACCGCATTGACTCAGTGCGGTATTCAGCCTCTCTGGTGTCAAGTCTGACTTTGAAAAAAAAAAAAAAATCCAAAATCAGACAGAGTGTTGAGACCAGAGAGGCTAAGACCGCATTGACTCAGTGCGGTATTCAGCCTCTCTGGTGTCAAGTCTGACTTTGAAAAAAAAAAAAAAAATCCAAAATCAGAGTGTTGACACCAGAGAGGCTAAGACCGCATTGACTCAGTGCGGTATTCAGCCTCTCTGGTGTCAAGTCTGACTTTGAAAAAAAAAAAAAAAATCCAAAATCAGACAGAGTGTTGACACCAGAGAGGCTAAGACCGCATTGACTCAGTGCGGTATTCAGCCTCTCTGGTGTCAAGTCTGACTTTGAAAAAAAAAAAAAAAATCCAAAATCAGACAGAGTGTTGACACCAGAGAGGCTAAGACCGCATTGACTCAGTGCGGTATTCAGCCTCTCTGGTGTCAAGTCTGACTTTGAAAAAAAAAAAAAAAATCCAAAATCAGACAGAGTGTTGAGACCAGAGAGGCTAAGACCGCATTGACTCAGTGCGGTATTCAGCCTCTCTGGTGTCAAGTCTGACTTTGAAAAAAAAAAAAAAAATCCAAAATCAGACAGAGTGTTGAGACCAGAGAGGCTAAGACCGCATTGACTCAGTGCGGTATTCAGCCTCTCTGGTGTCAAGTCTGACTTTGGAAAAAAAAAAAAAAATCCAAAATCAGACAGAGTGTTGAGACCAGAGAGGCTAAGACTGCATTGACTCAGTGCGGTATTCAGCCTCTCTGGTTTCAAGTCTGATTTTGGAAAAAAAAAAAAAAAAAATCCAAAATCAGACAGAGTGTTGACACCAGAGAGGCTAAGACCGCATTGACTCAGTGCGGTATTCAGCTTCTCTGGTGTCAAGTCTGATTTTTGAAAAAAAAAAAAAACAACCAAAATCAGACAGAGTGTTGAGACCAGAGAGGCTAAGACCGCATTGACTCAGTGCGGTATTCAGCCTCTCTGGTGTCAAGTCTGATTTTGGGAAAAAAAAAAAAAAAATCCAAAATCAGACCGAGTGTTGAGACCAGAGAGGCTAAGACCGCATTGACTCAGTGCGGTATTCAGCCTCTCTGGTGTCAAGTCTGATTTTGGAAAAAAAAAAAAAATCAAAAATCAGACAGAGTGTTGACACCAGAGAGGCTAAGACCGCATTGACTCAGTGCGGTATTCAGCCTCTCTGGTGTCAAGTCTGACTTTGAAAAAAAAAAAAAAAATCCAAAATCAGACAGAGTGTTGAGACCAGAGAGGCTAAGACCGCATTGACTCAGTGCGGTATTCAGCCTCTCTGGTGTCAAGTCTGACTTTGAAAAAAAAAAAAAAAATCCAAAATCAGACAGAGTGTTGAGACCAGAGAGGCTAAGACCGCATTGACTCAGTGCGGTATTCAGCCTCTCTGGTGTCAAGTCTGACTTTGAAAAAAAAAAAAAAAATCCAAAATCAGACAGAGTGTTGACACCAGAGAGGCTAAGACCGCATTGACTCAGTGCGGTATTCAGCCTCTCTGGTGTCAAGTCTGACTTTGAAAAAAAAAAAAAAAATCCAAAATCAGACAGAGTGTTGAGACCAGAGAGGCTAAGACCGCATTGACTCAGTGCGGTATTCAGCCTCTCTGGTGTCAAGTCTGACTTTGAAAAAAAAAAAAAAAATCCAAAATCAGACAGAGTGTTGAGACCAGAGAGGCTAAGACCGCATTGACTCAGTGCGGTATTCAGCCTCTCTGGTGTCAAGTCTGACTTTGAAAAAAAAAAAAAAATCCAAAATCAGACAGAGTGTTGACACCAGAGAGGCTAAGACCGCATTGACTCAGTGCGGTATTCAGCCTCTCTGGTGTCAAGTCTGACTTTGAAAAAAAAAAAAAAAATCCAAAATCAGACAGAGTGTTGAGACCAGAGAGGCTAAGACCGCATTGACTCAGTGCGGTATTCAGCCTCTCTGGTGTCAAGTCTGACTTTGAAAAAAAAAAAAAAAATCCAAAATCAGACAGAGTGTTGAGACCAGAGAGGCTAAGACCGCATTGACTCAGTGCGGTATTCAGCCTCTCTGGTGTCAAGTCTGACTTTGGAAAAAAAAAAAAATCCAAAATCAGACAGAGTGTTGAGACCAGAGAGGCTAAGACCGCATTGACTCAGTGCGGTATTCAGCCTCTCTGGTGTCAAGTCTGACTTTGAAAAAAAAAAAAAAAATCCAAAATCAGACAGAGTGTTGAGACCAGAGAGGCTAAGACCGCATTGACTCAGTGCGGTATTCAGCCTCTCTGGTGTCAAGTCTGACTTTGGAAAAAAAAAAAAATCCAAAATCAGACAGAGTGTTGAGACCAGAGAGGCTAAGACTGCATTGACTCAGTGCGGTATTCAGCTCTCTGGTGTCAAGTCTGACTTTGAAAAAAAAAAAAAAAATCCAAAATCAGACAGAGTGTTGACACCAGAGAGGCTAAGACCGCTTTGACTCAGTGCGGTATTCAGCCTCTCTGGTGTCAAGTCTGACTTTGAAAAAAAAAAAAAAAATCCAAAATCAGACAGAGTGTTGAGACCAGAGAGGCTAAGACCGCATTGACTCAGTGCGGTATTCAGCCTCTCTGGTGTCAAGTCTGACTTTGAAAAAAAAAAAAAAATCCAAAATCAGACAGAGTGTTGAGACCAGAGAGGCTAAGACCGCATTGACTCAGTGCGGTATTCAGCCTCTCTGGTGTCAAGTCTGACTTTGAAAAAAAAAAAAAAATCCAAAATCAGAGTGTTGACACCAGAGAGGCTAAGACCGCATTGACTCAGTGCGGTATTCAGCCTCTCTGGTGTCAAGTCTGACTTTGAAAAAAAAAAAAAAAATCCAAAATCAGACAGAGTGTTGACACCAGAGAGGCTAAGACTGCATTGACTCAGTGCGGTATTCAGCCTCTCTGGTGTCAAGTCTGACTTTGAAAAAAAAAAAAAAATCCAAAATCAGACAGAGTGTTGACACCAGAGAGGCTAAGACCGCATTGACTCAGTGCGGTATTCAGCCTCTCTGGTGTCAAGTCTGACTTTGAAAAAAAAAAAAAAATCCAAAATCAGACAGAGTGTTGAGACCAGAGAGGCTAAGACCGCATTGACTCAGTGCGGTATTCAGCCTCTCTGGTGTCAAGTCTGACTTTGAAAAAAAAAAAAAAAAATCCAAAATCAGACAGAGTGTTGAGACCAGAGAGGCTAAGACCGCATTGACTCAGTGCGGTATTCAGCCTCTCTGGTGTCAAGTCTGACTTTGGAAAAAAAAAAAAAATCCAAAATCAGACAGAGTGTTGAGACCAGAGAGGCTAAGACTGCATTGACTCAGTGCGGTATTCAGCCTCTCTGGTTTCAAGTCTGATTTTGGAAAAAAAAAAAAAAAAAATCCAAATCAGACAGAGTGTTGACACCAGAGAGGCTAAGACCGCATTGACTCAGTGCGGTATTCAGCTTCTCTGGTGTCAAGTCTGATTTGGAAAAAAAAAAAAAACAACCAAAATCAGACAGAGTGTTGAGACCAGAGAGGCTAAGACCGCATTGACTCAGTGCGGTATTCAGCCTCTCTGGTGTCAAGTCTGATTTTGGAAAAAAAGAAAAAAAAATCCAAAATCAGACCGAGTGTTGAGACCAGAGAGGCTAAGACCGCATTGACTCAGTGCGGTATTCAGCCTCTCTGGTGTCAAGTCTGATTTGGAAAAAAAAAAAAAATCCAAAATCAGACAGAGTGTTGACACCAGAGAGGCTAAGACCGCATTGACTCAGTGCGGTATTCAGCCTCTCTGGTGTCAAGTCTGATTTTGGAAAAAAAAAAAAAATCCAAAATCAGACAGAGTGTTGACACCAGAGAGGCTAAGACCGCATTGACTCAGTGCGGTATTCAGCCTCTCTGGTGTCAAGTCTGACTTTGAAAAAAAAAAAAAAAAATCCAAAATCAGACAGAGTGTTGACACCAGAGAGGCTAAGACCGCATTGACTCAGTGCGGTATTCAGCCTCTCTGGTGTCAAGTCTGACTTTGAAAAAAAAAAAAAAATCCAAAATCAGACAGAGTGTTGAGACCAGAGAGGCTAAGACCGCATTGACTCAGTGCGGTATTCAGCCTCTCTGGTGTCAAGTCTGACTTTGAAAAAAAAAAAAAAAATCCAAAATCAGACAGAGTGTTGAGACCAGAGAGGCTAAGACCGCATTGACTCAGTGCGGTATTCAGCCTCTCTGGTGTCAAGTCTGACTTTGAAAAAAAAAAAAAAAATCCAAAATCAGACAGAGTGTTGACACCAGAGAGGCTAAGACCGCATTGACTCAGTGCGGTATTCAGCCTCTCTGGTGTCAAGTCTGACTTTGAAAAAAAAAAAAAAAATTCAAAATCAGACAGAGTGTTGACACCAGAGAGGCTAAGACCGCATTGACTCAGTGCGGTATTCAGCCTCTCTGGTGTCAAGTCTGACTTTGAAAAAAAAAAAAAAAATCCAAAATCAGACAGAGTGTTGAGACCAGAGAGGCTAAGACCGCATTGACTCAGTGCGGTATTCAGCCTCTCTGGTGTCAAGTCTGACTTTGAAAAAAAAAAAAAAAATCCAAAATCAGACAGAGTGTTGAGACCAGAGAGGCTAAGACCGCATTGACTCAGTGCGGTATTCAGCCTCTCTGGTGTCAAGTCTGACTTTGAAAAAAAAAAAAAAAATCCAAAATCAGACAGAGTGTTGACACCAGAGAGGCTAAGACCGCATTGACTCAGTGCGGTATTCAGCCTCTCTGGTGTCAAGTCTGACTTTGAAAAAAAAAAAAAAAATCCAAAATCAGACAGAGTGTTGAGACCAGAGAGGCTAAGACCGCATTGACTCAGTGCGGTATTCAGCCTCTCTGGTGTCAAGTCTGACTTTGAAAAAAAAAAAAAAATCCAAAATCAGACAGAGTGTTGAGACCAGAGAGGCTAAGACCGCATTGACTCAGTGCGGTATTCAGCCTCTCTGGTGTCAAGTCTGATTTTGGAAAAAAAAAAAAAAATCCAAAATCAGACAGAGTGTTGAGACCAGAGAGGCTAAGACCGCATTGACTCAGTGCGGTATTCAGCCTCTCTGGTGTCAAGTCTGATTTGAAAAAAAAAAAAAATCCAAATCAGACAGAGTGTTGACACCAGAGAGGCTAAGACCGCATTGACTCAGTGCGGTATTCAGCCTCTCTGGTGTCAAGTCTGACTTTGAAAAAAAAAAAAAAAATCCAAAATCAGACAGAGTGTTGAGACCAGAGAGGCTAAGACCGCATTGACTCAGTGCGGTAAGCCTCTCTGGTGTCAAGTCTGACTTTGAAAAAAAAAAAAAAAATCCAAAATCAGACAGAGTGTTGAGACCAGAGAGGCTAAGACCGCATTGACTCAGTGCGGTATTCAGCCTCTCTGGTGTCAAGTCTGACTTTGAAAAAAAAAAAAAAATTCAAAATCAGACAGAGTGTTGACACCAGAGAGGCTAAGACCGCATTGACTCAGTGCGGTATTCAGCCTCTCTGGTGTCAAGTCTGACTTTGAAAAAAAAAAAAAAATCCAAAATCAGACAGAGTGTTGAGACCAGAGAGGCTAAGACCGCATTGACTCAGTGCGGTATTCAGCCTCTCTGGTGTCAAGTCTGACTTTGAAAAAAAAAAAAAAAATCCAAAATCAGACAGAGTGTTGAGACCAGAGAGGCTAAGACCGCATTGACTCAGTGCGGTATTCAGCCTCTCTGGTGTCAAGTCTGACTTTGAAAAAAAAAAAAAAAATCCAAAATCAGACAGAGTGTTAACACAGAGAGGCTAAGACCGCATTGACTCAGTGCGGTATTCAGCCTCTCTGGTGTCAAGTCTGACTTTGAAAAAAAAAAAAAAAATCCAAAATCAGACAGAGTGTTGAGACCAGAGAGGCTAAGACCGCATTGACTCAGTGCGGTATTCAGCCTCTCTGGTGTCAAGTCTGACTTTGAAAAAAAAAAAAAAATCCAAAATCAGACAGAGTGTTGAGACCAGAGAGGCTAAGACCGCATTGACTCAGTGCGGTATTCAGCCTCTCTGGTGTCAAGTCTGATTTGGGAAAAAAAAAAAAAAATCCAAAATCAGACCGAGTGTTGAGACCAGAGAGGCTAAGACCGCATTGACTCAGTGCGGTATTCAGCCTCTCTGGTGTCAAGTCTGATTTTGGAAAAAAAAAAAAAATCCAAAATCAGACAGAGTGTTGAGCACCAGAGAGGCTAAGACCGCATTGACTAAGTGCGGTATTCAGCCTCTCTGGTGTCAAGTCTGATTTTGGAAAAAAAAAAAAAAAATCCAAAATCAGACAGAGTGTTGACGACCAGAGAGGCTAAGACCGCATTGACTCAGTGCGGTATCAGCCTCTCTGGTGTCAAGTCTGACTTTGAAAAAAAAAAAAAAAATCCAAAATCAGACAGAGTGTTGAGACCAGAGAGGCTAAGACCGCATTGACTCAGTGCGGTATTCAGCCTCTCTGGTGTCAAGTCTGACTTTGAAAAAAAAAAAAAAAATCCAAAATCAGACAGAGTGTTGACACCAGAGAGGCTAAGACCGCATTGACTCAGTGCGGTATTCAGCCTCTCTGGTGTCAAGTCTGACTTTGAAAAAAAAAAAAAAAAATCCAAAATCAGACAGAGTGTTGAGACCAGAGAGGCTAAGACCGCATTGACTCAGTGCGGTATTCAGCCTCTCTGGTGTCAAGTCTGACTTTGAAAAAAAAAAAAAAAAATCCAAATCAGACAGAGTGTTGAGACCAGAGAGGCTAAGACCGCATTGACTCAGTGCGGTATTCAGCCTCTCTGGTGTCAAGTCTGACTTTGAAAAAAAAAAAAAATCCAAAATCAGACAGAGTGTTGAGACCAGAGAGGCTAAGACCGCATTGACTCAGTGCGGTATTCAGCCTCTCTGGTGTCAAGTCTGACTTTGAAAAAAAAAAAAAAAATCCAAAATCAGACAGAGTGTTGAGACCAGAGAGGCTAAGACCGCATTGACTCAGTGCGGTATTCAGCCTCTCTGGTGTCAAGTCTGACTTTGAAAAAAAAAAAAAAATCCAAAATCAGACAGAGTGTTGAGACCAGAGAGGCTAAGACCGCATTGACTCAGTGCGGTATTCAGCCTCTCTGGTGTCAAGTCTGACTTTGAAAAAAAAAAAAAAAATCCAAAATCAGACAGAGTGTTGACACCAGAGAGGCTAAGACCGCATTGACTCAGTGCCGGTATTAAGCCTCTCTGGTGTCTAGTCTGACTTTGAAAAAAAAAAAAAAATCCAAAATCAGACAGAGTGTTGAGACCAGAGAGGCTAAGACCGCATTGACTCAGTGC
>NW_028151216.1:0-37418 GCF_964638095.1 Poromitra crassiceps | reverse complement strand
CGATCAGATTGCAATCCTTCTTCAATGCGTTTTGGGGGTGTTTACACCTGTACTTTCAAGTGATAAAACACAATCTGATCACAGAAAACGCATGTTAGCGCCAGGTGTAAATGGCCTCCATGACTGTTATTGCCACTTGATAACTCTGTGTTTGTGTCTTCTCTCTCCAGGGGGGGGCGCCGACGCCCTTTGACAGAAACTTTGGCACCAAGTTGGGTGTGAAGGCTGTGCAGTGGATCTCAGAGAGAATAGCTGAGAACTTCCGGCAAGGTGCAGTAGTGATGAGTTGACAGTTGACATGAATAAACTGTTGCAAAATGGTTCAGAAACTTAACCCATTGATACCTGATGCAGCATTTGTGTGTGTATATCCCTTTAAGACCGCGTCACGCGGTTCGCGGTCTTAAAGGGATACACACACAAATGAGGGATATACACGCAAATGCTGCATCAGGTATCAATGGGTTAACGGCCAACAACAATGATGTCATGATTCCATTTCGTCCCATCAGGGCGTGTGTTTGCCAACTCAGCGGACACGGCGTGTGTGCTCGGCCTCAACAGGAAGGTCATCGCCTTTAGTCCCGTCACTGAACTGAAGGATGTGACTGATTTTGAGTAAGCAGTGCAACAACCCTGTTTCGTTTTTGTCACATGACCATATGATTATTCTGTAACTTAACCCTGTGAAATTTAAATCTCAGAAGCACCAGTATAGGGACTGTAATGCATCTTATTTTTGCAGGCACCGGATGCCCAAGGTCCAGTGGTGGTATAACCTGCGGCCCATGCTCAAAATGTTGGCCAAGTACCAAACCAGCTTCAACGAATACGTCCCAGGAGAGATCGAGCACGTGACCCGGCGATCCATCAGCATCGACCCTGGGTTCTAGTTGAGTCTCTCCGTATTGATCTCTTATCAATCCTTCCTGCCTGGTTCCACACAGAGCATTGATCTCTTATCAATCCTTCCTGCCTGGTTCCACACAAGAGCATTGATCTCTTATCAATCCTTCCTGCCTGGTTCCACACAAGAGCATTGATCTCTTATCAATCCTTCCTGCCTGGTTCCACACAGACTGCCAACTAGAAGAGCGGTTTGTGGGGCACCTATGCAAGACTGAGGGTCTGATGACATTTAAAAGTCGCATTGACCTGAGTCTCATAAGTCACAGTCACTGTAGTAGAGGCTATATTTAATTAATGCATAAAGAATGTACAAAAAGTAATTCATTCCTTGAATGAGGAAGACTGGGTGTACCTAGAAATTGGAGGTTTACTACTTAACAATAATATAACATGCAGAAGTATAAATGGTTTGTCTGACATACTAAAGGAAATACTGGCTAACATTTTTGAAATCTATGTTTTGGTTGTTGTGTATAATCTGACAGAGTAATGCTGTTGTAACGTGTTGTTGTGCTACATAGACTGTGTTGCATAGTTGATTTCTCTACTGTTGACAAAATGTTATATTGTAAGTCGCAAAGCGTCTGCTAAATGACGTAATGTAATGTATTAAAAAAACAACATTGCATACACTTAACTGTGTATCTGCTTTATGGCTATCGATTATGAAGTAAGGCCAATTGAACTTACATTTTCTATCTATCATATAGGCGAGATGAACCCAACGGAGCCCATGTCATGATATGATTGGTTGAAATGGGGTAGACATTTGATAGTGCAATGTGACGTCAGCAAACTGTAGATTACTGTTTTGAATGAAATCTTGAAAAATGAACTTTTGATGTGAAAAAGTGTGAAAAACTAAAGAAATTTGATTTTTGCGATTTCTTTTTGCATACATTATTAAATAGGTGCACCGAATACCCAGGTATTTGAACTCAAATTTAAAAAGTAATTTTTGGGTTCAGCTCGACTTTAAAGGTATTTGAGGCTAGAAGTTGGTGCTTATTAGTCCAATATCCATTTTAAATGTGTGTAAATTAATCTGGATGCTGTGCGTATGTGTGAATCACACACCTCAGTAGGACAGTATCGTAACACGCTAATGTACATTTTAAATGCTCCTGTATATTTTGCACAGAAACAAACTTCTTCTATTGTTGGTTTGTTACTCTATAGATATTTAACTGGACTGATGTGAGGCAGTCACATGACTTTCTCATGTCATGGGGCCAATTGTCCTTAGGAATGTGAATTTCCTGTTCATATCATTGTGTACAACTGAAACACTGCTTCTCTCAATTCAAACCCAGCAGCATGTCTCCACTAACAATATGCCGTTTACTACCCAATTATGTGCAAATACTTACTACGGCTAAATTCCTTTGCAGATTTTATTAACACATCATCATCAGTACTTGGAAATTAGGCATCTCTCAAAAGAAATGTGAATGTATGTCATTACATTTAATTTTGATACCAATGCTATCTCTTCAATAAAACTTGTCCAACAATATCATGTCTTCAATTTACTGTAAATAAATGTTAGGAGAAGTATGATATTAAGTTTTATTAAGCATAAACATAGATATAGCCAACTTTGAACATAACCAGAAAGAAATAGCTTCTGGGAAATCTCACTTAGATATTAAACTGTTAAACATCTTCAAAATTGATGAACGATAACGGTGTTAAACCCTGCAATCCTACGTTAAGTGTTAGTCACTACCCCACTAATATGACTGTTACTGCAGACAACAGCAAAAGGAACTGCTGTTACAAATAAAAGAATTCTGCATTTTTCAGTCCAATGTTTTTCTTAAAACTTGAATGAGAAAGGACATTCGTCCCTGGCCGTCTTATCTCGGTCAGCTGTGTCTCGCTGAGGACTGTTGGAGCCAAAGGAAAAGTGGAAGACTTCACCCTGCTCTGTTTGGTCAAACAGGAACCCCGGGCCTGCAGACACATATATATATATATATATATAACACTAACACATGGGCCTGCACAAACACATTCACAGCTCCAAGTGGGTAACACTAACACATGGGCCTGCACAAACACATTCACAGCTCCAAGTGGGTAACACTTAACACATGCACAACACTACATTCAATTATATTGAAAGACATTTGATATTTACCACTTGAGGATTTGGATTCAGACGTTTTCTGAAAAGAGGGATGAACAGAGTTTAGTATAGTTTTGTACTTTTGTTATTCATATACAGTATGAAGTAAGGGTCACAGTGAAAATGTGGTACCTTGTCACTGAAGTAGGAGCTGGTGAATCCGAAAGGTGAGTCCTGCAACGAAACGCTACATTAGTCCAACACTACAAAATCAGTGACGACTGTAAGTGTCATTTTTTTCCTCAGCATTCACCTCCTGTGCAGAGCCCATGTCAAATCCAAATCCAGAGAAACTTGGTGAGCAGCTGCCTTTGTCGGAGGTCATGGAGAACCCGAAAGCTTTGCCATCAGAGGTTCCTTCACGTGAGAATTTGCTGGGGCTGCGGCTGAACAGAACACCGGCAAACATGTTCATGTTATTGACTATCACGACAGTGGTTCAGTGATCTCTTTGTACAGCATATTGAAAGCTGTGTTCGACTTGACAAATAAAATCTTACTTGAGTGAGAATGTAGGGGTGGGAGACACGACATTCATGTTTCCCGGGGAGGACGGGGGTTTGGTTCTCGGAGGAGTACGCTGAGGAAAAGCAGTGACTCCCTCGTTGTCGTCCTCGTCGGTAATGAATGGTGTCTGCTCCTCCTCCACATCTTCTTTGTCCTCCATCTCCTCTGCCATTGCGTCCTCTATGCCTGACATGGACTGTTCCTCCTGTTTAGAAAATATCTTGAGTGTTTTCCACCAGGAAGAATGGAAGCCTCCAGAATAGTGACACTGCTTTCATCGAAACCGTTATTTATAGAATACCATTACAGTATGAACATTTAACAGGCTGATGCAATCACAGATTCAAGTCCCCGCCCTATTCTATGGTTTGTGCCTTTGGGAGGGAAGTGATCCAATTGAAACATAGGAACAGCATGTAAATGATTAAAGTTTAATATGTCACTTATTTAGTGAAGTGACTATAGATAGAACTATAGACTATAGATAGACTATAGAAGTGACTATAGATAGTTCTTTTGTTGCACCCTCAAACCCTCTTCAGGGGAAATTACGCTCAGTCAGTGTATTAAAAATGAATAAAAACAAAACCTGTTCCTCTGGTCCACTTTCCTGGTCCTGATCCGATGGTTGGCTTTGTTCTGGAAGAATAAATGAACTATTTTATGGATGAGGAGTCTGGGAATATTGTAAAACGTCAAAACATCTATAAAAAATATGTTAGGTGAATTGCAAGACAAGATAAGCACATTCAGTGAAATACAATGTCAATCTTTGCTACACATACCATATAACTGTTGAGACGACCACAGTTCATGCCTTGCTTCTTCTGGTGCTGGAGGATAGGAAACAGTATCCTGGGTCTTGCTTTTCTCATGAATCTCTTCAGTGTTTGCCTCGACTCCAAATGTTTTATGACCATCCTGCAAAATGTGTATAGGTTTATCAATGTAGGTAGTGTATAACACAATGCTAGTTCAAATGAAGGGTCTCCTCGTGGCTTATAAATGGTATAAGCAATGTTTACACTAGCCAGTAAAACAGTTTGACTTACACCTGCATTTACCAATTTGCTGACTTTCAGCACCTTTCAATGGCATTAATATCACTAAACAATGTACTGAAGGATATGTACCTTTGTTGGGGTGAGGTGAAGGGAGGAGAGGTCTATGATGTCCTTCTCTGTCTGATGATCTGACTGTTCCTCTGGTTCGGTTATGGTCGGCTCATCAGAAATACTAAGGGAGTAATGGATACAATCAGAGAAAAGTTTAGGTCTGCTGGAAGCTAGGCTTTGTTTGTTCCTCATATCAGTAAGCCTTCTGTGAAGGATACCTGTCTGGTGGTTTCTCAATGGAAGAAGGATTGTCTGTTTCACCTGGTCGGACAGAAATGAAATGAACCGTGTAAATAGCTGCAAACCTTCCAGCCACACCAGAACAAGTTATTCTTGGGAACATATAAAACGTTTATTACCAACTAGAGTGTCCAGCTCTTTCTGTTTCCTCGTTATCAGGTCCTCACAAGCCTTGATCCTACACTCCATCTCCTGCTTTTCAGCCTGCAGTGTGAGGAGCTTTTCAGCAAGAGGATTTTGGAAGTAGTAATCTTGATGCTCCTGGAACACTTTCCTGTAACTTGCGATCCTCTCTTCGTAGACTTCCCTTGTTGGGTTACAAATGTGCAACATGTCAGCTTTATTTGTCATCATCATCATACACTCAAATGTCTTTGGTGTCCAAATTCAACATGGCAGCTGAGCTGACTAAACTTACATGTCTTGGTTGTAGCTCTCTTTTCTCCTCCCTAGTTCTGCTTTCAGTGTCTTCTCATACTCAAGAAGTCGGTTGTTAGTCGCCTTCATGCTAGATGGACGGCAATGAATACAGACTTTACAGTAGGCTATTTTTTTTAACCTTTTATTTATACAGGGAGAGTCTCACTGAGAGCAATGCTCTCTTTTTCAGGAGCGCCCTGTTCACATTCACACACACATTCACACCTGGAAGCTGACCAGCACAACCACAGTCTGATCTGCTGGCCACTGATCAGCTCCACTGGAGCGGTTGGGGATAAGGGCCTTGCTCAAGGGCCCCTCAGTGGTGGTAATGAGGGAGGGGCAAGCGCTGCTTTTTCACTTTCCCCACCCAGATTTATCCTGCCGGTCCCGAGAATTAAACCGACGACCTTCCGGTCACAAGCTTGCTTCTCTAACCGTTGGGCCACCACTGCCCATGTTATATGTCATGGTATATGTAAAAAAAAATACATGCCATAATCCTACCTATAGTCACTGACAAGCCAGCTCCATGTTTCTACCACACTGCCATACCTTTTTGCATTTGCTCTGTAATGTATCACAGTATTCTGCTTCACAGTGATTTCTTCCTCAAGTTTCTTTTCATTTCTCTGGGTTGTTTCAATGTAAGACTTTATCTCGACAATGTCACCCCTGTAAACTGTTGACAAAAAAACACATCAGACTATATAGTTATCGTTACTAGTCACCAATTGTGTATGTTATTGGCTGACAGCGCAGGGCAGCTGTGTGTGTGTGCATGGTTAATTATTAATGCAGATATTAACGTTAGCTAGAAGTATAACGTTAATGTGGACTGATGTTACCTTTAATTTGCTGGTTGAGTTCATTCTTCTTTTGGGAAAGTTCCCGAGTTTGAAGAGCTGTTAAGTAATCCCACCAAGAAAAGCAGAGTTATATTAACTAACGCTAGTCTTAATACAAAACAAAAAGGTTACGTTAATTCCCTGGATTAGCTCAAATTAACATCATATTAGCTAATGTTATCTTAACGTGAATCTTTGGCCAAGCAGCTAGCTAATTAGCTAACGCCACGTTAAACGCCGTTAAGCTAAACGACTACAAAGCTAACGACTAACAAAACAAATTAAACGACAAAGCAAATAAACTGAACTCACCTAATTTAAAAAGGAGGTTATCGATATTACTGAGTTGGTCGCTCATTTTAGCAGCACGGTCAGGTCAGGTGTCAGGTTAGCAGTGTAGGAGGAGGAGGCAGGAGGCGTGTGTGTGCGTGTGTCGTCTCTATCAAACTTCACGCGCGCGGCGCTGTGTGTGCGTGTGTGCGTGTGTGTGTGTGTGTGTGTGTGTGTGTGTGTGTGTGTGTGTGTGTCGTCTCTGTCACGCGCGCGGCTCGGTTGGTGTCATGTAGTAGGGCTAGTAGGAAATCAAGTAGCAATGTACTAACGTTAAGTTATTCTATGCTGAACATAATCTCAATAAAGAAGCCGCTCGCCTCCTTTGCTTATTAATACCATAGACAGTAATACAGAAGAAAAAAAAGTCGAATAACGTGAATTGTTATGATGGAACTTTGATGTTGGGCAGTGATTTGATTCGACACGACAGTCCCTTCCCTTCCACCACGTCGCCTGGCTCAACAGACACAGGAGAGGTTTCTGTGGTAGCAGATGTGCAGTCAGATGATGGATTAAAGCCCCGCCCCCTCCCTCAGCAGAGCAGATGATGGATTAAAGCCCCGCCCCCTCCCGGCTCCCGTCACAGCTCTCCGTCATGTTCGTACAGTAGCAGTTCTTTCTCGCCGAGAAGAGCCTGGTGACGCGAGGTTACAGTAGCAGTGGAGTGGGGGGTTGTGATGAGGGAGGGGCGGGTTTAGTGCTATTCTGGAAAACAGTTTGCGGAGCGCATCTGTCCTATCGAACAACGCTGTGATGTGGAGAAGAGGAGCGCGTCCCTGAAATGTGTCAACCAAATGCAATGATTATACGAACGATAGAGCTATTTGACTACGTGCTTATCTTATCTACCCGCTGATCGTCCAGCCTCTTTAAGGTAAGTCTACAATACAACTGTACATGTATTCGGTGGCTCTCTGGCGGCTGCAGACAAAAGAGCGGACATGGGTGTGATTTAAATGGGAGGGGATCAGCTGTGAAGAAGAATGGGCGACATTGTTCATTTACCCCCTCCTCCTCTCTTCGAATTAGACATTCCTTTGGCAAAATCCTCCCATAACGCGTCTGTAGCTGATCTATATTATCATCTGCTTCTCTTAAGGTTAGGCTGAGCGAGGCCGACAGTATAACTGATCTCTTCAACACCGAGCGAGCGAGATGATAGCAGGGTGTCGGCGCGGTGACATGACGAGAGAGAGAGAGAGAGAGATCTTCTTTTGAATATTGTTCAAAATAAGATCTTAAGAGCAACATTCACCCTGTTTGTTTGTCATATGCAGCCTGCGACATGTTCGTTTTGTTCCTGTCTGTTCAGATGCTATATTGATCTGTGATAGCCTATAATGTAGTGAATCAATCGCAGGTCACGTGCACATCTACTGTAGGCTGCTGTGCAGAATGAAGGCCTGGATTAAATAGATAGAGGAGGATGTCATTATGTTTGACTGAAAGAAAGACAATCATCACAACCCTGCTTAACTTGATCTCTCTCTCCCCCTCTCTCTCCCTCTCTCTCTCTCCCTGTATGTGTGTGTGTGTGTGTGTGTGTGTCTTTGCTATATTTACCCTACTGCTCTCTTAGACTGAAAACGTAAAACACAATGGGTGGACATAGTTGGTCTCCATTGGTCTCCATTTAACACTATAGTAGACTAAAAAAGAGTCCAAAATCATCAGGTGCGTGCGTGCGAGCATGGCCCAGGTAGAGGAGCAGCAGCAGCAGCCCGAGGGCGGGGAGGGCAGCCCCCAGATGATGACCTCCCTGAGGTCGGACGTGTCGGGGAACCACGTGGAGGAAGGAGAGGCGGGGCCTTCCTTGAGGAGGAAGAGGAGGAAGAAGAAAGAGCCGCGTCCCGAGTCCATTATCGTCTACCGCTCTGCCGACATGGAGAGGGCACCCGGTGAGGAGCAGGCTGCTGGAGAGGAGGGTGCAGAGAGGAGCGCAGAGGAGGGAGCCAAGTTCCTCTCTACGCCCACTGGAGAAGGTGAGAGGGAACGCAGAGCTCCACTTCGCTTCAATTCAATAAACCACGTAACCAGTTCATCATCGATGACGTTTATTCATTGTGACAATTGAACTCAGGAATCCATTTGACGCGTCTCGACATTTTCCACCATGCAAACTGAATGACATGTTCCTGCCACTGTATGAACAAAGCTTGAGGAAGATATGATGTGAGACCATGATAGTAGCACTACAAAACTCTTTCAAAAGCAACATTTGACCTCAGTTATCAGTAAGGCCTCACCTGTTAACCAAGCATGAGCAAACTAAAGTTAGACCTTGCTTTTTGTTATTTAAGAAGAGTTTTTGCACTGCCACTGTGATTCAGTGTTGTAGCAGCCATTAGTAAAGTAAGAAGACCCACCCAGCAGGGCTGAAGACGAGCAGCGGTGGACCCAGATCTAGGCTAGCACATCCAGTCACACATGCTTCTGTTTGTTTTTTTGTAATTCTCTTTTTATTTAGAAAAGTTTTTTCACATTCATTTCCGTTGAACATTTTACAGAGTAGAGTAGCCCTTCATTATTTCACATTCAACAGTACACATTTACTGTACATTACCTACTCCTTTCCAAACTTTTCCTTCTTTATATTATTTACTTGACATAAAACAAACCAAAAAAACAACAGAGAGAGAGGGGATGCTCTACTAGTTTGACACAATCATAAGAGGTACAAAGTTCTATACAAAGTCTCGTCTTTTAGGTGTTATAAATTCAATCCACTTTTCCCAAATCCTCTCAAATCTGTCCTTCTTGAATCTCAGCAAAAACGTAAGTCTTTCCATTACAAATATATCATAAACTATATCCACCCAGTCAGTTATTGTTGGTACTTGAGGACGCAGCCACTTTTTGGTTAGCGCCTTCTTACTGGCAGCCATTAACATTCTAAACAGTAAAGCATCCGTTCTACTCAGCTCAAATGTTTCGTGACCCAGATACATCACTTCACATCTCAATGGAATTTCAACCCTAAAAACAGCTTCCATGGTCCTGTGTATCTCTTGCCAGTATTGGGTGAGGGAAGGGCAATCCCAAAATATATGAAAATGATTTGCATTCTCACTTCCACACCGTCGCCAACATCTTAAACCTTGGACCTGATGTCTCTTCTGTAGAGGAGTGATGAAAAAACACATTATATTTTTCCAACTAAACTCTCTCCAAGTTTGAGAGGCAGTTGTCCTCCATTGTAATTCACAAATTGTTTCCCACTCCTCCTCAGTGAGAATCATATTGCCCTCCTCACATGCTTCTGTTTGATCACATATTTATTTACATATCCACCAAAGTTACAGATGACCAAAAACATTTGGTGTCTATGGCCATGTTCAGACTAGGAGGCCAAATCTGATTTGTGAACTTTAGTGACCTATTAATGACTTTATCCAGATTGGTTTTATGAGTCTG
Organism: Poromitra crassiceps; assembly: GCF_964638095.1. NCBI lineage: Eukaryota > Metazoa > Chordata > Actinopteri > Beryciformes > Melamphaidae > Poromitra > Poromitra crassiceps. The sequence continues at coordinate 27,501 of NW_028151216.1, read as the reverse complement.
GACGCTCCAAGTCTGATTTGTGTCACTTGTCCCAAACCACATATGGAGGTCGTTTCAAATCTGCTTTCTACTGATGTGACTTGAGTGCGGACAAGCAGATCCACCAAATCTGATTTGAACATCACTCGCAACTCGTCATCAAATGCTTCTGCGCAGGAAAACCCACGTCACCAACGTACGTATTTACTGACGCCCACGTCGTTACCATAGCAACCCATGCAGATAGGCTGTTTAGGTCTGGACACACAGATCCGACTTGAGAATCAGATTTGTGGCAGTGTGGACACACTCCCAAATCAGATTTGGGAAACCAATCAAGATAACGATGATTAATGACTTTATCAGCAAATCAGATTTGCCTGTAATGTGAACATGGCCTAAGTCAATAAATAAGTACAATAGCAAAAGACGACTGTGGGCGACTAAACGTGCAAACATAACTATTATTTTATGTTTTATTCAAACTAGAAAATCTCACACTTTTTGGGGTTAGGGTTATTTTGAACTCTGTTATTCTAGTAATGAGATCTGTCACACAGTGAACTGTCTTGTCACTTGATCTCTGAACAGGAGGAGGCTGGAACGTTCCTCCAGACAGCCGCTATGTGACCCTGACAGGCACCATCACCCGGGGCAAGAAGAAGGGTCAGCTGGTGGACATCCACGTCACGATGACGGAGAAGGAACTCCGGGGGCTGGCCAAGTCCAAGGAGCGCCTGGACGCCGAGTGCGAGGCGGGGGAAGGAGCCAAGTGCGCCGCCTGCGGCTTCGGCTTCTGCCAGGGGCCCCACGTTGTCCTGTGGAGCCTCTCCTGCGCGCCCGTGGTCTTCCTCCTCTCCTTCGTCACCTCCTTCTACTTCGGCACGCTCACCTGGTACAACGTCTTCCTGGTGTACAACGAGGAGCGGACGTTCTGGCACAAGATCACCATATGCCCCTTCCTCATCCTCTTCTACCCCGTGCTCATCATGCCCATGGCGCTGTCGCTGGCTCTGTACTCTGCGGTGGTGCAGGTGTCCTGGGCCTTCGGCGAGTGGTGGCAGGCGGTGCGCGACCTGGAGAAGGGCTTCTGCGGCTGGGCCTGCGGGAAGCTGGGGCTGGAGGACTGCTCCCCCTACAGCATCGTGGAGCTGCTTGACTCGGACACCATCTCTGGCACCCTGCGGAGCAAGGCGCCCAGTGAACTCGCTCAGACGTCGTCCGTGTGAAGTAGGGGCGACGACGTCCGCGCCACATGCGTGGATCTCCACCCCGAAGTCTTTGTAAATGCGTTTGATGCTTTTTGATTGAGGATTGGCAGGTGAGGACAATGAAGTGGCACAAAGTTGAGTCAGATCACAGGGGGAGAAGAAAAATCGAAGTCACTACAATATACTTTTCTGTGATTGGCAGCCTACCTAACACTGCACTGAATTGTCCACATGATTTGACCCAGATCTATATGAATTCAGCTTCTTGAAGTGGGAGTTTTACTGCTACATCATGGCCATTGTTATTGTTCCTTACAGGTCAGCAGATGGTCAACATTAATTATTATAGAACAACACTCCTAGTATATGGGCCCTTGGTTCTGTCCTGTGGTAAGGTTTGGATAAGTCGGCTGTGGACATTAAACACACGCGCACACACACACACACACACACACACACACACACACACACACACACACACACACACTACTATCTGAAGCCTACAAGTTAAAGGAGAATTCTGTTTTTTTTACAACCCTTATTTCCAGCTGTATTTACGTTTTACAACTAACTCGCCCTCAGCAGAAATTTCTGAAAATAATTTACTATAAACCTAAAAATGCGCCGAGCAACGGCCTGGAACAGAGGCCATAGGGACACCTGCAAAGCGTGCATTACGTCCTATAAATATAGCTTACTTCCTGCCATGCAGCGGCTCATATCCTTATTATATCATATATAGAGGCAATGAGAAAATGAACGCTGCTGTATTGACCTGTTCAGCCTGTCTCTCTCTGCTGTCCATCACATTAGAGAGATAGAAGCTTCTCAGTTTGTTTCCATACAATGTTATTCTGAATCCATACAACGTTATTCTGAATCCATACAACGTTATTCTGAATCCATACAACGTTATTCTGAATCCATACAACGTTATTCTGAATCCATACAACATTCCGGCTCAAATAAATACGGCCATCAAATTCAAACCCATCGTCCATATTCTGGAAAGCAGATAAATATCCACGGTGTTTATTACTCCACAAGAAACATGGAGGCTTGATCCACTGCAGCTGAACTCTCAACTGATGTGAGACTCTGGTGGGACTTGATGACACAGTACCAGACAGCAGGCAATACAGAGGTCAATAGAGCAGCTCACATTTATGCCAGTATCATATAATAAGGATATTTATTTTTTAATTTTATTTATTTATTTGAAAAGGGATAGTGCATATTAATGAACAGTACAGACAGTACATGTAAATATGCCAGATTATAGCCCGAAGGCTAGTTTCCGTCTGCAGTCCCTTGGCCATATGAGCCACTGCATGGCAGAAAATAAGCTATTTGCTGGTGCCCCTATGGCCTCTGTTCCAGGCCGTTGCTCGGCACGTTCTAGCTTCATAGTGACTCGGTTTCAGAAATTTCTGTTGATGGCGAGTTGTAAAACATAAATACAGCTGGAAATAAGGTCCAGGTTGTAAAAAAAACTGAAATTATCCTTTAAACTGAGTTTCTACATCTGTAAATATCTGTATTTTAATGTACTGTAGGTGATCACTAAACTGTGCACTGTAATCCAAAAATGGCATTATTTCAAAAGCAACTGTTGAGTGTCATCATGATCATCCAGTCATGTTATATTTGAAGCCATAGTCACAATAAGCTGACAAATCACAGGTTTATTGTGGTGAATTGAATTTCCATAATGTCACACTTTGTTTTTCACCATCTGAATAGGTGTTTGTGATCTAAAACTACTTGTGTTGTCTTCACAATTTTGGTCTACACTCAACTAAAATTAAGTTGAATTTTTTGAATGTTGAATTTAATTTATTTTGACCATTTGAGTCTAGTAGACTAGCTCTAAGTGTTGTAGCGACTAGCTAGTGTTTTTTTTACTTGACACTTTTAAATAAATGTATTGAACAACAACTATTGACACAGCTGAAGGGGTTGGTTCAGGTAATTCCAGCTAGTTCGATGGTTTAAATATTTTTAGACCTTGGTAAACTAATTCTATAATATTTTCATACTGTATGACAGGTAAAGGCATGGATTAGTCAATGCTTGTGGATGGTTAAGTCTGTATGGGGTGTTTCGCATTAAGTTTGTTGCATCTAGATCTACTGTAGTAGAGGATGCAAAGCAAAGAAATACACAAATGAAATAAACTTTTGCAACATTAGACAGCAATCCTGTGATATTCTGTCAGCTTACTGGAATGATTCTCACTCAGGAACATTGTCTCATGTTTACAGGCGTGCCTTTATGCAGCAACACATTGTAGGTCATTGTTTTTCAGATGGCTTCATATCTCCTGAAAAGACAAGTCAGCTGGGTTTCCATTCTTCTCAGATGCAGATGGCTCTCTGTGGGATGTAAGGGGTTAACCGATCAATACCAAATATTTTAGAGATTAAAACCCATTAAAAGTTAACACATTATATTGGGTAACCTGCATTGGCGTGTGTATGTGTGTTTTAAATTCATTGTTATAATTCTTTTCTACATCAATCTAATCTATTTCATTACCACACAAATGTGGTACATTTGCAGTGCCTGTAACACAACGCTGGAGGGCGTTTGAGTTTGCACCATGGACTGTATAACAAGCACCACGAGAAATAAGGTGGGAGTCGTGGGACAGTATTCAGAGCAATACGGAATAGGAACCTTTATTTTGGTAATTCGTGTTTCCGCTCCGGAGTCATAACAGAGTGACGCGAGACCGGGAAGAGGGAAAAAACAAGAAAGAGAAAATGGCACGGGCGGCTAAGGTAAGTTTCGTGTGAAATGTCATACTGAATACCATCGTATCTAGTTATGTTAGCTATTTAAGCATTCATTTGTCAAAAGTTACAACCAAATCCAACGCTCCAACCAAATCAATACAACGCTAATTCGGACATGTAGCGACATGTTGAGAGTGACTGTCAAACGCTGTCACGCCCCCGATGGGACTGTGTGTGAAAATAATAACTCTATTAAAAAAGATTTGAATATCTGTTAACCTAAAAAAATAGAGAAATACCCGCACACTGGTGCAGCTCCAATATATTTAATTTAAACAGCTAGCTACTGCAAGCTTTCGACCCACACAGGGGTTTTCATCAGGCAAATTGAACAATATCTGTTAACCTGCCATAGATGGTGTATAAGCTCTAATGTATTGTGCTATTCAAAGAATATCACATTGATTGGTTAAATTAGAAAACTCATTTTTGCATCGTAAAAAAACAAACAGTTAACGTTATTACAGACAACACAGATTGTGCAGTAGTAACGTTAACAGTGTGAAAGTTTCAGTGTTGTTTTGATTTAGCTAGTGAAACGTGCTGCTGTTTCCTTTCATATAGACAGCGTTGGTGCTGTGCATGGATGTGGGCTTCACCATGGCCAACTCTGCCCCGGGCGAAGAGCCTCCCTTTGAACAAGCCAAAAAAGTCATCCAGAAGTTCGTCCAGCGGCAGGTACCTTAGGCTTCAACACATTTGTAAACAACCTCCAGCGAGAGTCCTCTGTCCTCCACGTTGACATAGAATGGAAAAAAAAAAAAAAAAATCTCCCCCACAGGTATTTGCTGAGACTAAGGATGAACTGGCGTTGGTTCTCTTTGGCACGGATGGCACCAAGAACCCGCTGGACGGAGACGGCCAGTACCAGAACATCACTGTCCATCGCCCTCTCATGATACCTGATTTTGATCTTCTGGAGGAAATTGAGAATCAGATTCACCCTGAGAGCCAGCGAGCTGATTGTATCCTTTTTCACCAGTTCCCCTTGGTGCCGTGGGATTGTATATTCAGTAGGTGTATATAACCGAATGAAAAATACATCTGCTCAAATGATTGATAGCATGTTGGATTGAATGTTGAATGGAGCTGCTTACCTGAGAAACATGCTTCAACATAGCCTCGACTTTAGGACGTTGTCGGCGGCAGCTAGACTTACATACTGGAACGTCGGCTTGACGAAGGGGGAACCAGAAAAATGAGTAAGTTGTCTGATTTCACTATGATTTCAATGACTAGATGGCACGTTAGCCCAAGGAGTGAATGGAACGCATATACCTGGTCATAGCTTTCACTCTCTCCTGTTATCTCCCCATCTACATTATATTATACTCGCGCTGTTCGCGTCAGCTGCGTCGAGTCACATTTTCGAGGAGCTGCACGCAGGGTGCGCGCGCAGGTTCGCCAGCCGCGACGCACCCCTCAGCACATTCGGCGAGGTTTTTTGACGTGGATGTAAAGGCCTTAAAAAACATCAGGTTACTTAAAATGTGCAATAAAGTAGAAACCTTGGTGAGGTGAGGATCAGCCCACTTACTTTATCGATGATTGTAGAATCATATTTGTGTTCATCCTATTTTCTGAGAAGTTATTGCCTCCTTAACTGCTGTTCATCAGGGCTGGATGCTCTTGTTGTCTGCATGGATATCATTAGGAAAGAAGCACAGTAAGATTGCCTATCAACGCCTTTTTCTTAGAACGAGTTCTTGTCGTTCGCTGAGAAACAAAACACTATGTCTCGAACCACTAGAGCGACTGTTTTTTAACTTGTAGGACATTTTGTTTTGGTGTTGTTTTCAGAGTGAAAAAGTATGAAGCACTCAACGTTGCCCTCCTGACTGACCTCAGCACCCCCGTCAACCCCGATGAGCTGGATGTTATTATTGGAAACCTGAATAGAGCTGGCATCACCCTGCAGTTCTTGTAAGGTTCAGAGACATTTTAAAGCAGACATCTGTGTATGAAACCCTGCATATTGTTTCATGTTTTATATTATTTGAAAGCAGACATCTGTGTATGGAACCCAGCATATTGTTTCATGTTTTATATTATATCTTTTTGCATTCTGAGCTTTAAAACGCTATATTACACAAAATAGGGAAGATTCCATTATTTTGTTTAATCATTGAACCAAAAAGGGCATTTTTATCAAACCTTTTCTGATGTGAAATGAGTGTGATGTAAGGTTCCGTGAGCCTTGTTTCATGGCATTTGGTCACATGTATCCGTCCTCAGTCTCCCTGCTTGATTTACCAAATCTGACATTGATTCTGAAAAATGTGCGTTTTCTAGCTTGCCGTTCCCTGTGGAAGAGGATGGTGACGACGATGAGGAGGGTGAAAGAGACGAGGAGAGAAGAGGCTCCAGCCGGCCGGGCACAGGGAAAGGTCTGTCCACAGTGCAGCAGGAAGGCCTGGAGCTGGTCAAACAGATCATGCTGACTCTGAATGAAGAGGAAGGCTTGGATGAGGTTTACACCCTCAGGTTCATTTTTTTGTCTTACTACATTTTGTCTTGATGTACCGTACAGCATGCTCTGGTTTAATCTCAGAATATCAAGTCTAATCCTTCGAGAAGACATCAATGAATTGCAGTGAGTGAACACTTTGTTTGGATGAGATCCTTGACCTTCGTTCTTCCTGTGCTTGGCTGCTGTTGTAGTGATGCAGTGGAGAAGCTGTCCATGTTCAAGCGTATTGAGAGGAGGCCCATGGCCTGGCCCTGCCAGCTGACCATTGGCAGCTCTCTGTCTATCCGCATTGTTGGCTACAAAGCAGTAAGTCGATCATCAAGTACACGTGATTACTATACCGTACATGCTCATTAGACCGCTTTGTTGAATACTCAATTCTGATTGGCCAAGGAATGCATTCTGAGGACTGTTATTTCTGAAAAACAGGCCGCTGGCTCACATTTAATCATGTCAGTCCACAGTCAAAAAGTCTGCTTGATTCTGTCTAATCAAATTAACTAGCGACACACACATAGTGGCAAAAAGATGTTACTGCAGACAGTACTTTTTTTAATTATTATTCTCTATTATCATTATTATTATATTATGCGTACTTATTTTGCAGAAGCTTGTAAGTTACTGTAAGTTGAGTATTTTGTGTCAAATGGTGATAAATGTCTGTGTAATGAATTGGATAATGGGTACTTTTCATTCCAGAGGGCTAATCCCTACACCAGGGGTCCCAACCTTTTTTGGCTTGTGCTTCTACTTTGATGTCACAAAAATCTAGGGAGCCCAGACATTTAAATTTCGGTACATCGGTAATATCATCAGTGAGTGACATCATCAAAGATGTAACAGTATGCTGACTTTTCCCCTCAGAATTCTGACTTGAATCTGAGAATTCTGACTTTAATCTGAGAATTCTGATTTTAATCTGAGAATTCTGAATCTCAGAATTCCAACTTTATTTTCAGAATTCTCACTTTATTCTCAGAATCCTGACTTAAACTCAGAACTCAAATAAACTTTTCACGTGTGGTCTGAACTCTGAATCTTCTTCGGTAGTTTTAAATTGTGTGTGGTGTCATGTAATGTAATGTAATGTAATGTGTGTGGTGTCATCGCATGTGTCAACAAGGCAGACAGATGCTCATCAGTGTTGTCAAGAGGTTAAACTACTTTCACCGGCCATTTATCGGTTTAGCAGTGAGAATTATTGTAAGGTTCAATTAGGAAGTTAGATTTACATTTTTGTAAGTGAACTGGTCACTGCCGGTCGCCCGCCATTGTTGTCGTCATTTAGGCTGGCCCGTGACGTTGCAAAGAATTGTGGGAGCAAAGTGACCATTGCCAATTCACTTCGGAAACAACCACGACATTGGGCCATTTGAAGAGGCGAGTTTGACACACTTTGGATCGGAATGTCCTTCAATATGGCGGCGGTGGGCGTGGCCTTGATTATGTTCACTGTAACATGAAGAGCTCTACAATGTACAGCATGCTGGTCATTTCTACAAGATAAACCCCTTCAGGGCAGCCAGGTCTCCACATCACTTCAAGGATTGCAAGAATCACCCTGTCAGGGCTTAATTTGCAATAATTACCGTCTCACTGTACATTACCTTCTACATAATTATTGATATTTGAAGTATTATCGCATACTAGTAATGTGTAATTTTGGAGCAGGATCATTGCTTTATGATGGGGTAATTATGCAGGTCTGGGGCCGGTTGCACCAAGTGGTCTTAACTATGCCTGGTCGTAACTCCTACGTCGGTCTTAGTTAAGACCAGTCTTTAGAGTGGATTTATGCCTGTTGCACCAACATGGCTTACGTCTGGTCTTAACTATGCTGGTCGTAGCAATGCGCGTCCATGTGAATTGCCAGGGAATGCCCCCTGATTGGATGATGTTGCAAAAATGTGCCTCGCGACCTGCTTGGAGCACTGTGCCACTACGCTCTCTCAGCCACTACTGTATGTGCATCACTACACCCTCCCTCATCCCACCCTCCCTCGCTCTGGGGGAAAAATGGCGGCGATTGAGCCAGACAGACAGTCTGAATGAAATTGAATGTAACGTTCCCAATTCTATGTATTAAATTCTAAAAAATGAACGGCAACATTTGGGAAGGCTAAGCCACACAACTAGTTAGTTATAATCTAACATCGTGCTTTCAAAGACGGAGAACTGGCTGTGTTACGACGATGACGGTAAGGACTCAAAAAGGTCTCCGCGGAGACAGGCAGGCTCTACGCCTCCTCCTGACGAGGCGTAGGAGTTACGCCTGGTCGTAGTGAAAAGAAGGCTTAAGCCGTCTTGGTGCAACCGGCGTAGCTGTTAGGTCGTAAAGTTATGACCAACTTAGCTTAAGACCAGTGTAAGACCAGTTGGTGCAACTGGCCCCTGGTGTGTTGGTGATGTTTCAAAATAATATGTTTCCTTACTTTATTTCCATATCACTATTGGATCATCCAAACAACACACATCAGTAATAGTTTAATAGTCTTCCAGGTTGATCTGGTGTCATCTTATCTAGAGCTGCTTCCCTCATCGTGTCTCATCGTGTCTCTCAGGTGACTGATGAGAAACTGAAGAAGACGTGGATTACAGTTGAAGCTCAAACCAGCCAGAAAGAAGATGTGAAGAAAGAGACCGTCTACTGTCTGGACGATGACAACCAGACAGAGGTGCAGAAGGATGACACCATCCAGGGTGAGGATGTGCTGGCTCATAGACACACACACACACACACACACACACACACACGCACGCACGCACGCACGCACACACACACACACACACACACACACCCCCACTGGAGTGGAGATGGTATTCAAGATCAAATTGCATGTTCAAGATGTGTGTTATTATACTTGTAAAAGAAGAAGAAAAGCAGACTCCTCATGTCTTTTCTTTGTGCAGGTTTCCGTTATGGAAGTGACATCGTTCCCTTCTCCAAAGTCGACCAAGACCAGATGAAGTACACCCACGATGGCAAATGCTTTGCTGTTCTAGGCTTTGCCAAACAGAACACGGTACTGTGCTGTACTGTACTGTACTTTTGATGTTGGTGTAATCGTAGGTGGTGTCTAAAGCAGGGGTGCCCAAATTCTTTCCCATGAAGGGCCAAAACTCAATCTGGGTGGAGGGCCGAGGGCCAAAAATAAACGTTGTGGAATTACATTAAAATGTATTGTGTTTTATAGAAAATTAACATTCTAAATCTAAAATAACATTTCAATATAATAATCTACTTTTTTATCTGTTTGGTAATTGTAATAATTTGCAATTGGTTATATATATTTAAAAAAAAAACATCTGCATTTGTGTGGAGCTTAAACATTTAATCAGTAAACACCCAGTTAAAAACAGTTGTATTTTCCACCTTTGTAATCAAGAGAGAAATCTGACTTAATTCACAACTTGAAAAATCCTCAAGGTACTTTGAAAATCAGCTTTATTGTCCATCTTTTGTAAACAATTTGCCATGACAATTTGACAAAAACATGCAATATCCTGGTTGCTAATGTGGTTCCTCATCTGGTCGTTAAGGGCGCCTGTTCAGAGGGAGGGCAACTGGTTGGAATAGCGTGATCCTCCCACGTGCTATGTCCTACCGGTGAAGCTTCCCCTGTCAGGTGAAAAGAAGCGGCTGGCTAACTGCCCATGTCTCGGAGGAAGCATGGAGCCAGTTTCGGCTCTCCCCAGATCGGCAGAGGGTGGAGCAGCAACCAGGATAAATAAATTAAGTTAGCACTAATGGGGGATAAAAAATCTGGGGGGGGGAAACAAAAACAAATCCGTGGCGGGGCCCAAATTGGTCAGCACTGGTCTAAAGAGTATTGAGACCAAGTACAACAAATTTGGAACAATGCAAAGATAAATGCAAGGATAGTGAAGCTGAGCCGGTGTCACTTTCATTCTTTCATTTGTCTGTCTACATTGACCTACTCTGTTTTCACGCCGTCTGCAGGTGCAACGTCATCATTTCATGGGGAGCCAAGTCCTCAAGGTGTTCGCTCCAAAGGATGATGAGGTGAAAAATGAGCGAATGAGTCTATAGTTGATTCAGGGCTTTGTGATATATCATACAATATCGATATTGTGATATCAGACAATAGATATTGTCTGTGATTTTGGTTTTTGTAATATTGTGAAACTTAAATGTTACTTCTTCCTGGTAAAGGAATTCAATTTCATTAACTTAGCCTGTTTTGGCTGAGTAAAATATGACTGGCTTTACCTGTTCATCATATCCACATTACTTATTAGGGGTGTCAAAAATAATCGATTATAAGATGCATCGCGATGTGGACGTGTACGATTCTGCATCGATTCACAAATGTCAAAAATCGATTATTAAAAAATAATAATAATAATAATCAAATAAAATATAATGGAAGTACATGCAGTTGTTTATTTTAATTATGGATCATAATACAATGCAATTCCAAATGCACTTTTATTTTAAAAATAGCCACACAGTGAGAAAAAAGAAAGAGAGAAAAAATAAATCGAAAAAGTGATGCATCGATTTAAGATGTATCGAGATGCATCGATAATCGTAATCGAATCGTAGCCCTCTGAATCGTAATCAAATCGTGAGGCCAGTGAAGATTCACAGCCCTATTACTTATTATTGATTACACATTACTGATTACTAATGATCATTACTAATTTTCAAAATGGTCTTGTGTGTAAATATCTCAAATACTCATCCATGAAATATTGTCACATTAATGATATTGAAGTATCCTGTCTATAATATTGTGATATTTGCCCAACCCTAAGCTGTTTACTACATAGTGATGCAGATCTGTTTCCTTCTGTGTCGGAGCAGCATGCGGGAGTGGCGCTGTCGGCTCTCGTGCGAGCCCTGGACGAACTCAAGATGGTGGCCATTGTACGTTACGCCTACCACCGGGGCACCAACCCTCAAGTAGGAGCAGCCTTCCCCTGCATCAAGCAGAAGTATGAGGTGAGATCACGGTCTAAAACATGCTGCCTTTCCCACTAGATTGACAGAATCTAACCGCACTGTCCCACGCTCTCCTCAGTGTCTCATGTACGTTCAGCTGCCTTTCACGGAAGACCTCCGACAGTTCACATATCCTTCTCTTGAAAACAACAAGAAGTTCACTCCCTCAGGTACTATTGCTGCATCTGATGCTTACTTAAAGAAACAGTATGGTGCTTTAATAATACATACTTTTATTTCCACTTCTAGTAAGGCGTTAAAAAAGGATTTTCACTTGTGTAAGGTATGAGCTCTGGCTTTTCCTCAGACCTGGTTTATGTCCTCAAGGCAGAAACCAGGTCTGAAAGTTTGAAAGAGGAAGAGGAAAAATTTACTTTTGTGTGTTTTGTCCTGCCTCTAGAGGCCCAGCTGTCTGCTGTGGACTCTCTGATTGACTCCATGATGCTGGTGGAGGAGGACGAGAATGGACAACAAGTGGACATGTTCAAGTCCCACCACATTCCCAACCCTGCCTACCAGAGGCTGTTCCAGGTACTGCAGTCCAATTTGTTTGGGAACTTTTTAAAGAAATACAGCACTGTATGCGCTTCCATTACGTCTTGAGTGGAGCAGTTGGCAAAGTATTGCAATGTACTGTAGTTTGGTATGGTGGAGCAGGCAGTCCTTCCCCAGGTAATTGTTATTTTATGATTCTAAAATATTTTGCAAAGTTAAATCACACACACACACATTTGTAATTCTGTTTAAAAATGACAGTGGTTGCCGTTTTTATCGTCCCAGTTTTTCCACAATGCATGTCAAATGAGGCTACTTGCTAACAAGCAGATCATTAAAAAAATAAAAATAAATGTTTTGATGATCCTTGCAATCGCACTGCAATTAGTGCACAAATTACAACTTTTTAAAAACAAAATCAAGCATTCCCAGGAAAAACGTCTGGGTGACCTGGATAGTGGTCATGTAATCTCTTGGTCCGAACAACCATGCCACATGGTCAAAGCCACTGGGATCAAAATGTCTGCCCCCATTCTGATGCTTGATGACATTAATCCATTGATACCTGATGCGGCATTTGTGTGTGTATCCCTTTAAGACATTTTTAACCGCGTCGCGCGGTTCACGGTGTTAAAGGGATACACGCAAATGCTGCATCAGGTATCAATGGGTTAACTAAAGCTGCTGACCTGTGTCTGCATGGTCTTGTGCATTGCACTGCTGCCACATGATTGGCTGAATGGATAATTGCATGATTAAGCAGGTGTGTGTTCCTTGTATAGACGGTTTTCACCAGAGCGCAACCCCACAGCACTTCCTTTTTCTCAGCATTCAGCAAACTGCAGAAATATTCACTCGACATCGTTATTTTTGTTTTCGCCGCTCAGCCGTATAGACGGTTTTCACAGAATGGTCAGTCCTGCACTTGAATGTTTTTTTTTCTTTTATGTCCATAGCAAACACTGCAACAGGAAGTGAGCGGGGGTTCAATTTAGAATGTTTTTGTTGTCAAGTTAAAACGTCTATATTTTGCTAGATGCCTATAATACTTCTCCCTCAACCACTATGTATCTCACCACCCACCCCCACCCTCTGCCTCAGTGTCTGCACCATCGGGCGGTGAGCCCTGACACCCCCCTCCCCCCCATGGAGCCGTGGCTAAAGGCTGCTCTCGAACGTCCCAGCGCGGTCAGTGCACGATGCCAGGCTCCGCTAGAGACAATGAAGAGGCTCTTCCCCCTGAAGGAGGTGGAGAAGAAAAAGCAGGTGAAGACCAGTGCTCAGATCTTTGGAAAAGGGTGAGTCTCGAGCCTTTTAGTCATGTATGGAAAATGCATTATTTGGAGTTCCAACTTCCCACAGAATCAGAATCACTTTTATTGCCACAGGTCCTTGAAATCTTTGAAAGTTTGTTAATAATAATAATTTAAAAAATCAAGGCCTTAAACGACGAGTCATCGAAATGGCTTGAATTTATAGATTTTGTGGAAGAATATAAATTGAAGTTCTTTTGATATTTTTATAATGTTCGTGAATAGGTTTAACACAGCACAGTTGAGAAGTATTCACACATTCAGGCCTCTCTTTTGAATAGTTGTCTGTGAGCTTCTGTAAAGCTGCTAGTTCTCATGATAAAAACCCTCAGTGTTGTAACAGTAGTTCACCTTGATCCGTGTCTCAAATATTTATTTATTTTTATTTAGCCTTTATTTAAACCGGTAAACTCACATTGAGACCGAGGTCTCATTCACAAGTGCGACCTGACCTGACTATGCTGTGTTGGCTCTTGAATTTGAGGGAATTGGATATTTAAGAAGGTGTGGGAACCCTGATATTGTGTTGCCAAAATCGACACCAGTATGGGATCATGAATGGATGCATTGGAACTAAACACAACATATTACATGTTCAGATATATAATATATTTCTTGTCTGTGTTGGATTTGACTAATTATTTGCTTTATCTTGTCCGTTGACCAGCAGAGCACACCTTAGTTCACCTTTGTCAAGAGTGTATTATTAAATCATTGCTAGTCTAACACTTTTCTTGCTACACAGCACTGAGGAGCCGGATGCCAAGAAGGCAAAAGCAGATGAGGAAGAGGAGGACTACAACCTGGCTGGCATTGTTGAAGGCACCGTTACTTCGGTGAGAGGCAGAGGGCGCTAGATGACATAATAATGTAATAAACCAATAAACACAAACGGATACTAATTTAGTCAGCCCATGTGAATAAAGTACTAGTCCACTTGTTCTAAAGGAGTGCTTTAAATTTACATAAAAAATTTGTATGTTATTATTTGGAATATTTAATTTAGGTTACATTGTATTCTCATCCATACTTAATACTTCACCAGGTGGGTAGCGTGGATCCAGCCCGAGACTTCCGTTCTTTGATCAAACAGAAGAGTCTTCCATTTGGAGACGGTGAGAATCACTTTTGATGTCTCTTCTGGGCAGCTGAAGACCAGCTGTCCGGATGAACATTTTGTTCCAGTTGCATTAACTGACCATGACTCATGTTCAGCTGTAGTAATTCTGTTTATCTTTTTGTTGTTGTCGTGACACCCCCCCACCCCCCCACCCCAACATGTCCTTCCCAGTCTGTCAGCAGCTGATTCACAGGATAGACCAGTTGCTTAGCAACAAGAACACACACTACTACATGAAGTGCATCACCTGTATCCAGACCTTTAGAGAGCACTCAGTTAAGGTAAATAAACATCCCCTATGATCTATGATCTCGGGCCGCACAATTAATCAAAATTTAATCCAAATCGCAATATGGCCTACTGCAATTTTCAAATCGCAGGAGGCGCAATATTTGTTAAAGGTGAAAAGTGTAAATAAAATTTTAGATTAAATCTGGTCGTGCTGCAGAGATGTCCTGGCCTACAGACTTAAGATAACCTCTTTAATTGTGTGATATAGATCCCTCCAAAAAATCATGTTTTTCAATGAAAATGCGAATAATGATGTAAAAACAGTGGGCATTTCAGCCTGCCTATTTTTGACGCCTATGCGGAAATTGCATTCTTTCAAATGGCCAGTGGGGGTCGCAGCTTGTGTAGCACTCCCAGGGGAACATCCATTCAACTATATGGGAAATGAGCCAACTTCTCTCTCGGTCTAGGTCTTATATAAACACATTCCAAATTAGTGTATGGTCTGAAAAAACAATTTCAAGTCTTTTTCATGCTCTAACGCGCTCCGTTTTCCAAATGATAGCTCATTTCGAGGAAAATTGACGACAAACATCGGATAATAAGAACAGTAATATTTCCGACCGGTAGAGGCAGCAATGTGCCGCAAGGCATCAGGTGGCAAGTAATAGTTGAGCAAGTTATCAGAAAATAGCGTTACTTTATGATATTTTAATAATGTTAGTAGACACACGTAACTATATAGATACCATACATCTAACGTCCATAACATGGCGGACCATTTAACGTTATTTATACCGTTAGATAAAGCCTTAAGCCTTCTCTGTATTCAGACCATTCAGACCATTGGATTCAGCACAGAAACCGGAGTACGTTAAGGTTTTAAATAGTCACGTTATAAACAACTAACCAACGCTGGGGGTCCGTATGGAAACAGTGTTACTCGAAATGGTTAAAAGTTAAATCAATTTGGTCATTCAGTGCCGTTTTACTGCAATGTAAAGTAAGTAGCGTTAGCCACTACATTAGCCAAAGTAGCTGACTACCCATAATGCATTACGGCGATAAGGGAGACAGAGCAAAAATTCAGATACTCCCCTGGCAGCCGCTAGGGGCAGCTGCCCCCTCCCCTCGTACTTCCGTGTAGCATTAATTCATTCAACCAATCAAACGAAATCAAACAATATCCGGAAGTGAGCTTAATTTTGCTGTGTCAAAGTCAATGAGCTATGTTGGTCCATTATATATAGGTCAATGTGTAAAAATGATGATTCCCTCTGATATCACAAATCATATCTTGACTTACTTGACTTAAGCCCTTTGCTCCTCTAGGGAGCCATTGACAATGTCCTCCACCTCACTTGGTGGTTGGCAGTTCTTTCTCCCCATAATAACCCGATGGCAATATCAGTCAAAATAATCGCAATGAGATATTTTTTCAAAATCGTGCAGCCCAGATCCATCTGGCTAATGCATGAAGACGTGAGTGCATCCATCTTAAGTGCTATATGAGATCATGTTGAGATCTCAGAATACATAGATTTGAAAAGATTACAGTGAGTCTGTCATGATTTGAACTGTGTGTACGTGCGCGCGTGTGTGTGTGTGTGTGTGTATGCGTGTCTGCATGCATGTGTGCGTGCGTGTGTGTGTACACGTAAAAGTGCATGTGGGCTTGGAGCAGAATCATAAATGGCTTGTGAATGTTTAATATCTTTCCTAATTCAGCTGGGGAAGGCTGATTTGTTTAACAGCTCCCTCCAGTCCCTGAAACAGAGCATTCCAAACAAAGGCCTGCAGGTGTTCTGGGACCTGCTTGTCCAAGGTATGATACGCCTCTTTATTGCGGGCAGCATGTTTTATCCCACTTGTATGAAATTTGTCCCTAATGTCTTTTGGGTTCATGATAAGTAGATGAGACTAAAAGGGGGGGTGGATGTTTGAAAGCCAGCTGAGCTGAGCTGAGCTGAGTCTGCTAGAGGTTGCTAAAGGTTTTCAGTGTTTGTGGGTTTCATCCTGGCTATTTGATTGACAGATGCCATAACTCTGATCAGCAAGGACGAGGTCGAGGGAAGCACCATATCCAAAAATGATGCTATTCAGGTACGTTTGTGGAAAACTCTCCTATTGAAACCGTTGTGAGGTGGTTTAACCCAGAGCCGTATAATAGAAGAGTTCTGACATCTCCATTCACTCCAATGGACCAGTTTTTTTCCAGGAAGTAGAAAGTGGAACTCTTGAGTAAAAAAAAGCAGCGCTGTCGAGTTGCAGCAAAATAGACAGTTTGTGTTGTACTCTTATTTTTTATTTTTATTTTATTTACTCTGAAAGGGTTTTTCATCCCTTGAATCAAATTGTACATTATCAGCTTTATTTTAGCATGCAAAAGTAGCGCGAGACCCATTCCTGGCTGTTCATTGGCTAATGAGTCTCGCATTTTTGGTCCTCCGCTGACGCCACTCTCTTACTAGAGGACACTAGTTTAACCCATTGATACCTGATGCAGCATTTTGTGTGTGTATCCCTTTAAGACACTTTAAGAAGTCTTAAAGGGATACACACACAAATGAGGGATATACACGCAAATGCTGCATCAGCTATCAATGGGTTAATCATGGTGAAGAATGAGCATGTATTATTACTGTTTGTATTTGATCTTGATACATTGTCCGTGTCAGTACTGACCCAAGTCTATTTTTGTTGTCCTTAGTTTCTGGTTACAGAGGAGAAGAAACAGGAGGTGGCTGCACCAGCAATGGAAGATCTTGGAGATGTGGATGACTTGGTAAGGGTTTGTGTGGAATATGTTGTTTGAGACGGCCATCTTCGGCTCTCTCATGCTTGGCCTGTTGTGCTTTAAACACATGTTAACGCTATTTACCCGCCGGATGTGTCTGTGTGCATGCCTGATGACTGTGACTGAGGTGTGTTTGGCCTATTGAGACATTTGATATAACCTCTTAAGACCCATTTCTTTTTTCTTCTCTTCCTGTACAGCTGGACATGATGTAACAAGAGAGCCTTATCCTCTGGACATTAAGAACTATGAGAAGAATGTCATCATTCAGCCAGACCAAACCCATTAAGCCGTCCATTGTTCTGCCTCTCACTTGGAGACCACAGATACTTTGTAGTACATCACACTACTGTGAGTAGTTTATACTGACTCACTACATGGTTTAGTGTGGTTTGCATCAGTATGACTCATGCCACTTCTCTCTCAAATTGATCAGAACTACACGTAATGCAGACTGTGACAATGTCTCGTTTGTAGCATCTTCAAAATCTCAGATTTTAAATGTCAAAACCTCTGTATTAACCTTAAAGGAACACTCCGCCCATTTTCAACCAGCTTTGTATCATTAGAACATCAGTAGTATATCAGAAAACTGCAAACGGTTTTGAAGTCTGTCATTTAATTTGACAGTTATTGAGTGTTAAACTCAAATTAATAACTCATTAACTCAAATCAACTCTCAATAACTGTCAAACTAGATGAATGATGAATAGTTTGACAGTTATTGATAGTTGATTTGAGTTAATGAGTTATTCATTTGAGTTAGTGTGGACCAGTGATGTCACTGGTCCACAGTTTAACACTCAATAACTGTCAAATTAAATGACAGACTTCAAAACAGTTTACAGTTTTCTGATAAACTACTGATGTTCTAATGATACAATGCTGGTTGAAAATGGGCAGAGTGTTCCTTTAACCTTCAAGCCTTTGGTACTATACAGAAAACGGCACTCCTGTGTAACAAACTGCAGGTTTATTGTCTCAAATTAGTGTTTCAATAAAGCGTTGTGGTCGATGAAGAGTGCTCAAATTGTATTACATTGTTGTAAAAAGAGTATGTCCACGGTGAAGACATTATGTCCACGGTGAAGACAGTATGTCCACGGTGAAGACATTTTCCTGACAAATCTAGTTAAGCACAAACAATGAATATTACGTGACATAATTTGCATCCTTTACAATGCTCAGTAGAATCCATAGTAAACCAGTCTCTCAATGCTATATGATATGATATATATATATATATAACATATATATATATATATAACATATATGATAAAACAGCAGTAGCACGGATACAATTGTTTGTGTCCAGTAGGCAGTGGTCCCTCTTTAGCATACCCACTGGATGAAACGCTCAAAGAGCCTGGATTGGAATAGATCAGAGATATCTTTCCCCTTGAAGATGGCCTCCTGGTCGCCCATGGCCAGCTTCCTCAAGACTTCTTGGTCGACGTCATCTCCTACGGCGATCACTGTGGAGACGGCCTGTGCTCTGCGCATGGCGCTGACCGCTTCCTCCAGGCTCTGGCCGTCGGTGACGCCGTCGGTAATGAAAACAAATGAAACCTCCGCGTTGCGTCTGGTTTGACGGACGCCTCCGCTGAATAAGAGATTGTCGATGGTGTGGAGGATGGCGGGTCCCACGCTGGAGGAAGAATCCAAGTAAGACATGTGCGCAAAGCCCTCGGCCATGACGCCACGGTCATGTGTGAGGTTGAAAGCCACCTGGTACTCGTTCTCCTTTCCGTATTGGACCAGTGCCAAGCGCGCTCGCATGGCGTCGTTCTGACTCCGGGCCAACGTCAGAGACTCCGACACCTCCTGCAGAAATCGACGGACGTGGCGATAGTTCTCGGTGCCGAGGCGCTCTGAGCCGTCTAGCAGGAAGAGCACGTCCACCGGCCGCTGGGCACATGGGGCCACATCAGGCTCTGTGATGACAGTCAACAAATTACTCAGCTAGGGGGCGTCTGGTTAGTGTAAAGGTAAAAGCACTCCACTTTCCATAGACATTTTTGAAAAATCCTTATATAACAACTTTTAAGCCTGGAACCAGGCCAACTACAGCCACCTACTGGATCGTGAGTGACCATAAAACATTTCACTTGGAGCAAAAATAAAAATATATTTTTTAAATGTTCTTTTCCCAATTTTTTTTTATCCCATTTTTATCCCCCATTAGTGCTAATTTAATTGATTTGTCCTGGTTGCTGCTCCACCCTCTGCCGATCTGGGGAGAGCCGAAACTGGCTCCATGCTTCCTCCGAGACATGGGCAGTTAGCCAGCCGCTTCTTTTCACCTGACAGGGGAAGCTTCACCGGTAGGACATAGCACGTGGGAGGTTCACGCTATTCCAACGAGTTCCCCTCCCTCCGAACAGGCGCCCCTAACGACCAGAGGAGGCACCACATTAGCAACCAGGATATTGTATGTTTTGGTGAGGGGTTCCTATATGAAGGAAACCCCCAGGGGGCATGGGGAGAACATGCAAACTCCACACAGAAAGGCCCTTTTGACGACCCCACCCGGGCGGTGGGCACTCGAGGACATGCGGACGGGCACGCATTCCTTCAACGCTCACAGCGTCCCAGGTGAGAATCGAACCCAGGACCTTCTAGCTGTGAGGCGACGGCTCTACCACTGAGCCACCATGCCGGTGGGGTATGAGTGCTGGTCACTGCACTAGCGCCTCCTCTGGTCGGTCGGGGCGCCTGTTCGGGGGGGGGGGGGGGGTAGCATAATCCTCCAACACGCTACATCCTGCCAGTGAAACTCCTCGCTGTCAGGTGAAAAGAAGTGGCTGGCGACTTCACAGGCATGGGATTAAGCCTGTGCTACGCTCTCCCCAGATCAGCAGAGGGGGTACTACTGTAGAGCAACGGCCGGGACAGCAGGGGAATTGTCACAGCACAATTGGGGAGAAAATGGGGGGGGGGGGTTCAATAAAAAAAAAAAAACACTCCGCTGTCAACTGTTGACTTTCAGTGGTAGGCCTACTGCATTCCAACTTTGGACAGACAACAAACTGACTATGAATCAAATGTACCATTTTTGCAGGGGAGATCCGGACACACGATCACCGGGTCTAGAAGGGACATCAAACAGACGAGAATGAAACAAATGGGAGGACAACCATTGTTCTGCTGAGCTAAAGAATGCTGACACTTAGCTAGACACTTAGCTAGGGTCAACTATAGGGGTGCTCCAAAAAATCGATTCTGAAAGGATCGCGATTCTTAACGCCACGATTCCTGGATCGATTCCAAACTCCCAAGAATCGATTCTTAAAATCGTTAAAAAAATATATATGTATTTTTTTTTTACAGTGCACCTGAACGCAACATGCAAGATACCGGCTGAATAAGTGTCCAAATGTTCATGTCATTTGTGTACTGTACTGCCACGGTGCCACCACCTCTTACACTTAAGAACTCTGGTTAGCCTAATGTATTCCCCCCAAAATCTATAAATCCTTCTCAAAGTCTACAGATCCCCCCCAGCCTATAAATCCATCTTATCTGAAGAACATAAGGGGGGAATTCCCCCCTAGTTTGCTAAATGAATTTAGGCCCTGACTGTAATACAAGTTGAATTTGAAGTTCAGCATTAATACATTTGTCATTTTTTACCTTTGTGTGTTATTGCAATATAAAACTACATAATTGAGAATAGATTCTATATTCTGGAATCGAGAATCGATTCTGGAATCGGATCGTGACCCCAGGAATCGGAATCGGATCGTGGCTTAGCCGGATCGGAGCACCCCTAGTAAACTAGACCCTACAGTAACTCTTCAAATGTCATTACAGTCGAGTGTTATTCCTGGGTGTATCGTTAGAGGCTCACCGGGGCAGAGCACATTCTCCATCGTGTCTATGAAGTCTTCAGCCACCAAGTCAGCGAAACGCTTCATGCTAAGGACACGGTTCTTCTGTTTGCACGCTATCGAGCCCAGGATGTCATCGCTCTGTGTCTGTCCAAACATATCACCGACCCCAATGGCGTTCACCACCAGACTGTTATCATTGCAGAGGTAGGTGAGCAGAACGTCGTCGTCGCGCGGGTCAAAGCGGCCGTCCGTGACCACCACCACA
The DNA here is from genome assembly GCF_964638095.1 of Poromitra crassiceps. NCBI lineage: Eukaryota > Metazoa > Chordata > Actinopteri > Beryciformes > Melamphaidae > Poromitra > Poromitra crassiceps. The sequence goes on along the minus strand of NW_028151216.1, from coordinate 6,023 downwards.
GAGACTTTGGCCCTGGCTCGTCGGCTGCTCCTGATCAGGTTGTCGTAGGCGAACTTGAGAGCGGAGGGTGTGAAAGTGCCCCCAGCAATCCACTCTAGATTCTTCACTGCCGTCTTGAAGGCAGACATGGAGTTGATGTTTGCATCGTTGAGATGAATGGCCTCAAAGGTCCCGTTGTGACTGTATTGTACAACTCCAACTCTCGTGCCTAGAGGAGGCAGGCATGTTAGAGAAACATTTAAAACACATTCAATCAAGAAAGTATTTCAGTTGTTTATATGAACCAAACTGAAGTGCCAACTGTTCATTTAATTCTGTATAACTGAAAATGCAGTTATTATTACGCTGAGTCTGTAGTTTGACACCATAGTCATATCCAAAGTAATAATAAGAGTAGAGAGCCAACATAATATGTCCAAATACTTTTGGATCTCACTTTATGTCCAATATGTTGACGAACCAATTTGATCTTTGGAAATAGCTTGTCTTTTATGGCAGCCTCCGCTTCTTGTCCTTTTGAAAACCTGTCTGCAAAAGGATTTGTACTCTGTTTCTGTCCTCTGTGTTTTTGTACTCTGCTTCTGTCCTCTGTGTTTTTGTACTCTGTTTCTGTCCTCTGTGTTTTTGTACTCTGTTTCTGTCCTCTGTGTTTTTGTACTCTGTTTCTGTCCTCTGTGTTTTTGTACTCTGTTTCTGTTTCTGTGTTTTTGTACTCTGTTTCTGTCCTCTGTGTTTTTGTACTCTGTTTCTGTCCTCTGTGTTTTTGTACTCTGTTCTGTCCTCTGTGTTTTTGTACTCTGTTTCTGTACTCTGTGTTTTTGTACTCTGTTTCTGTCCTCTGTGTTTTTGTACTCTGTTTCTGTACTCTGTGTTTTTGTACTCTGTTCTGTCCTCTGTGTTTTTGTACTCTGTTCTGTCCTCTGTGTTTTTGTACTCTGCTTCTGTCCTCTGTGTTTTTGTACTCTGTTTCTGTACTCTGTGTTTTTGTACTCTGTTTCTGTCCTCTGTGTTTTTGTACTCTGTTCTGTCCTCTGTGTTTTTGTACTCTGTTTCTGTCCTCTGTGTTTTTGTACTCTGTTTCTGTCCTCTGTGTTTTTGTACTCTGCTTCTGTCCTCTGTGTTTTTGTACTCTGCTTCTGTCCTCTGTGTTTTTGTACTCTGTTTCTGTCCTCTGTGTTTTTGTACTCTGTTCTGTCCTCTGTGTTTTTGTACTCTGTTTCTGTACTCTGTGTTTTTGTACTCTGTTTCTGTACTCTGTGTTTTTGTACTCTGTGTTTTTGTACTCTGCTTCTGTCCTCTGTGTTTTTGTACTCTGTTCTGTCCTCTGTGTTTTTGTACTCTGTTTCTGTACTCTGTGTTTTTGTACTCTGTTTCTGTCCTGTGTTTTTGTACTCTGTTTCTGTCCTCTGTGTTTTTGTACTCTGCTTCTGTCCTCTGTGTTTTTGTACTCTGTTCTGTCCTCTGTGTTTTTGTACTCTGTTTCTGTCCTGTGTTTTTGTACTCTGTTTCTGTACTCTGTGTTTTTGTACTCTGCTTCTGTCCTCTGTGTTTTTGTACTCTGTTCTGTCCTCTGTGTTTTTGTACTCTGTTTCTGTCCTCTGTGTTTTTGTACTCTGTTTCTGTCCTCTGTGTTTTTGTACTCTGTTTCTGTCCTCTGTGTTTTTGCTGAACTGTACCGGTTAGTGATGCGGGGTCATTGGCCATAGAGCCCAGTCTGTTGATTGTGTTTATAACAAAGTTCTTCTCCAGGGTGAAGTTGGTCAGCCCAACGCTCTCTGAGCTATCAATCACAAACACAATGTCCAAGGCTCCGCAGCGTTTCTCACAGTCTGGCAAAAGACAAGCAAAGGGATTAGCGTGTTGAAAGAAACTTTTTGGCTGTTTGCTTCATCCTTGTGTATATTGTCTTGGAGCATATCTTACTAACATAATATCCATCAACTGAGCATGCAAACTCCACCAACTGATGTCATACCCACTGGTGATGTCATGCCCCACAATCGTGGAGTGGTGGCCAGACTGAATTGTGGTGTGGCCAGTGGTGACTGATGATGTCATCGTAGACATACCCACTGATGTCATAGCCACTAATGTTGTCATTGACATCAGTGATGCCATAGAATAAATTGTGATGTCATAAATCACTGATGATGCCTTACCCACTAATGATGTCATCAGTGTTGGGGAGTAGTGAACTACATTTTGTAGTAGCTTGCTGGTAACCTCGCGTCACCAGTCTCTCTCTCTCTCTCTCGGGACTCGGGAGAGAGACTGGTTGTTATTACTTGAGGTTTTTGATCTCCGGTCTAAGACCCGCCCCCATCTTCCGGTGGTTGTTCCGCTATAGAAATGCAGCAGTAGTTAGCCGCAGCTACGAGTTCGAGGGAAAAAAATAATAAGCATGGATATACCAAACAAAGTATTCCGAGAGGTTCTTGAAGAAACTTGCCGGATCCATAAGATTACATCTTTGAAGCCACTACAGAAGCTTTGTATCCGAAATTAAATTTTTGTTTTTTAGCTTCTGTTCTTGGGTAGCTGGATACTCGCGTCGCCAATGTTTTCTGAACGGAACTCTGCTCATCATGAACGGAATGCAGGAATGGAGCGGAATTGTTTCTTGGAGCACAGCTGCACGTTGATTGGTTCGTTCCTTTTGTTCCGCCGGGGGACGAGCCGGACATCAAAATAACTAGACTTTTCAGCCCAGACTAGCTTGCTGGTAGTTCAACTAGGGTCTGCACGTCACAGAGGCATACCTCACCTTGTGACATCATCAGTGATGTCACAATGACTTGAGTGACAGCGTGCAAAATGTCTAGTCTAATAGAGAGCTCCAGGGATGACGTATTTTTGTAGGCTGAATGCGGAAGTCCCGAACTTCCTGGTTCTTCACTGTTTCTGTCTATGGGATTTTTGAATGGGTTTTTGGCGCGATGCTTCAAATAATGTCTGTGGGCAACGCAAGTTTAATCAAACGCGAACCAAGGTTCAGCGGGATAATCTTCACACATGAGGACCACTTTCATGAGTTTTGAAGCGTAACTGCGAGCCCTAGAGGTAAAAAGCTTGTGCTAAGCTAATCCAGAACTACACACAGTGTCGCATAGGCGTCCACGCATTGATTGCGAGAGAAAGAATTTCCGCGTTCACTCGTGATGACGTATAATATCCGTGCCGACATTGTAGTCTCATTTAGCCGTTTGCTAGCTAGCCACCCTTTTAACGGCACATAGAAGCTTCAAAACTCCTAAAAGTGGTCTTCATGTGTGAAGATGATGTTACTAAACACTGGTTCGCGTTTGATTAAGCCAGCGTTGCCCAGAGAGATTATTAGAAGCATCGCGCCAAAAACCCATTCAAAACTCCCATAGGCGAAAACTGTGAAGAACCAGGGCTGTTAGCATCGATGATTTCCGGACTCGTTCCTGGAGCTCTCTATGATGATGACAATTGCTTACTTACCACAACAACCACACGTCTCCCTGATGTAAGTCATGACATCACATTCCTGCAATGAAAGGGATGCAGATCAGTAGTAATGCATTGATGGGGAAATAGATGAAGATAACCGTTCAAATCGTAATGCTTTTCAAATGTGACTCACAGAGAGTCCAGGATCCCCCACAGGTCCAATGTCACCCTGCACACACAGAGCAGAAGCAGAGAGGGATGCAATTTGATCTGAAATATGCAGACAGTCAAGTCATTGTTTTGATTGTAGTGGCTGTTGCTTACATCAGGTCCAGATTCTCCTCTGGGCCCTCGCTCTCCCGGCCCACCCTGTGGACCTGGCTCCCCCTTAACAGTAGAAAACAGGCATTTTTCAGTGACTCATTTTTCCGCATAAGAACTTCACATTTCTTTGACTAAGTAACTATTGAAGCCTATGTCATTAGGTGGATGTTTTTATCCAAAGTGCCTTATACACTTTTAGCAAGGATGGCCCTGATGCTGCTCAAACCCAAATCCCTGCCAAAGTTAGTGGAATGTTTTGCTCATTTAACTATTCAGCATAAGGCAAAGTGATGGTCATACACCTTCACTTTTTTGGGCTGGGCCTTATGCCCAGACAATGCTCAAGACAAGTCGGAAGTTGGACGTTTCAACTCGAGATTTCCAACATCATTGCTTGCGTTCACAATGTTTTTACCTCGGGGCTAAAAAAAATAACCATACACAGCTAATTTCATTGGTAAAATAGCTGTTGAAATCAACATACTGCTATAATCAGAGTGAAATATAAACACATATTGCATAATTACACCTCCAATTACTGTAGGTCAACAAACACTTTGATGACGTCAACTCGGACAAACCGGAGCTCTGAAATGATACCATAATTTCCGACCTCAACAATTCATTTTTTACAAGTCGGAGTTAGTTTTCCCCCCGAGTTCCGAGGTGTCTTGAACGCAGCCGACACAGCACCATATCCCCAGGGCCGCCCAGAGAGATGGCAGTGCCCCTGGAAGGGTCCAGCCGCTATGCCCCCCCCTCCCCCGCACGCGCTTTACTCATATCAACGCTGCAGCTTTCGGAGCTGACTGAAAAAAGTTTGTTAACAGATTATAATTTGGGTCTAAAGCCCTTGCCTGCTCCCACTTTTTTTTGCCTTGCGATTTTGGCATCCTGACTTTTGTTTTGCTCCTGGCATTTTGCTATCACCGGTCTTGTTTTGTTTGCTATCACCTGTCTGTGTTGTGTGTTACACCATAAATGGTCCCTCTAGCTGCTGCTGCCCCAAGCAAAATGGTCCGCCCCAAGCCTGCCTTGTTCTTCTTCTTCTTCTTTTGGCTTTCCGGCAGACTAGATGCCTTGCGGCACATTGCTGCCTCTCACTGCACTGGTCGGATGGGGGATTACATCAGAATGGCACTATTTTCCACAGGAGCACTCCTGCCCAAGCATGCCTTGTTACTGCTGCTGTGTTTTGTGTATTTGTTCGACTCTTTGCAAAAAATTAATTAGTTGCCGCATTTTCAAGATTTTCAAGTTATTTTTTATTTGATTTTTTTGCCTGGCTCCAATGCCCCCCCTAGTGGCGATGCCCCTGGAAGCTTACCCCTTTACCCCCCCTTATGGGCGGCCCTGCATATCCCTAGTGAACATGCCTGGAGGTTTGCCTCATACACCAGAAGAGGGACACCGTCTCGTTGAGTTATACTCAGATCTTCCAAACAAGATGGCTCATAGGGGAGGAGCTTATCTCCTGTTCCTCTGGTATGAAGCAGCTGTCTGTTTACATGTATAAGCCTGGCCCCTCCCTGCACAGAACACAGGCACACTGCATTACATGTAGATGGGTTAATTCAGTCAACTTACAGGCTCTCCTGGTGTCCCGCTGTCTCCTGGTACTCCTTTGTGACCACATTCACCTCGGCCCCCGCTGGGTCCTTTTCTGCCCGGGTCACCCCTGTCTCCCTGGAAGAACAGTGTTGGTTTAAAATGGGGGGGGGGGGGGCTAATAACAGGATACTTTTACAAGACAAACAGGAAAGCGTACAGTGGGTCCTCTTGGTCCAGGATAGCTGAATCCCTCTCTTCCCTCATCACCCTTTGGAAAGAAAGAGATGAAACAAAATGTTAGAATGTTTAAAGAGATGAACTTTGCTAATTTTTAATATACAGCAAATATGGAAGATCATCTTTGCCCACCTTTGGTCCACGGGGGCCAGGGTCTCCTCTCGCTCCAAGATCTCCAGGGTTTCCCATGGTGCCCTGCAACCATATTCCATTAAATATCCACTCAAAACAAGATAGCGGGTTGTGTTAGTTTATCATGGTATATTTTAAATCAATGTTATAGACGGCATACATTTCCCCCAAGGTTTCCTTGGTCTCCTGGCTTGCCTCTCGGTCCTGGTAGGCCTTGGTCCCCCTAGAAGAGAGAAAGCAACACAGAGAAACCCACCATGGCCGGACGTCAGTGGTGTAGTGGAGGGTAGACGCAGGTAGATGGCAATCTCCTCTGATGCGCATCCATTCAAGTTTTTTCTCTTTTCTGCCTAAAGTCTCTGCCG
>NW_028151217.1:0-37432 GCF_964638095.1 Poromitra crassiceps | reverse complement strand
AGTCGCTGCGGGGACTGCCCCCTAGTGGCCTAGTCGACACCTCATGAGTCCCAAAAATGAAGCATTGGACAGACGGCTGGTCGACTGCTCGTTATTCCGACAGTGAAAAAGCTTGTTGTTCCGACAACTCGTTAGTCCGAAAATATGCACGTAGTTCTGCATGATAATTAGCCATGAGCTTCTGTTTGTTTGAGAAAAGATTTCAATCTTTGTTTGAGAAAACCATTCCAGAAACCATGTCAAGTCATCACACAGCCACATCCATCAATCTCTATCTGTTTGCCTGTGCTGTCTGCCCCTGCCTTGATTCAACATTCACAATACAATCTTTGAACTTTTTAAAATGGACTCTGCCTGAGTGGGGAACAAAAATGAAAATGAATTCTGTGCTAGAGATAAACAGAAGAAGTCAATGAATAAGCAAAATCAAAAACAAATTAAATGAAAATCTGATCATTATTATGTGCAACAATTAACACATTTGGTTAACTAATATTCAAAAATAATAATTAGAATGAAATGAATAGTCTGAGGCAAATTTGTCTTTCTTTATTTGTCCATTGCTCACATTGAATCTTCCATAGTTTCTCTCAAACAAACACATTATGCAGAATGATCTTAAAAAAAAAAAAAAAAGCTCATGGCTAATTCTCATGCAGAACTATGTATATTTTCGGACCAACGAGTTGTCAGACTGAGCCGTTTGTCCAATGCTTCGTTTTCTGGACTCATGCGGTATCGGACTTGTGACTTCATTATATTCCACTCTAACAAAAAATCAGTGGATCATATCCATCTCAATATAGATGGAAGGGAGTTGACAAGAGCAAGGTCAACAAAATTCTTGGGGGTCCTCATAGACGAGTCAATCAACTTCAAATGTCACATTGATCACCTGTTAAAAAAACTGTCTAAATATGTTGGTCTATTCTTCAAACTCCGTCATTTTCTTCCTTTATCTGCTCTCCTGATCTTGTACAAAACCCTGTTTGAGCCACACATTAATTACTGTAACATTATTTGGTGTAACACCTTCCCCAGTTATCTGAGGAAATTAGAAAGCTTACAAAAGAAAATAATACGAGCCATATCCTGGTCGGACTTCAACGCACCCACATGTTCCCTCTTCCATAGCTATAATCTTCTGAGGCTTGCTGAGTTTAATATTCACCAAAACGCAACAATGATGTATCAAGTTGTCCATAATTTAAATCCAAGACTCTCCAAGCTCATCCCAGTCAACCGTCCCGCTCATTCTTTCAATACCAGAAATACACATCTTATTTATGGTAAGAAAAGACGACTGAAATGCACCAGTCTAAGTATAACCAATAGAGGGCCGCGGATCTGGAATGGGCTTGATGAGAGCCTGAAAACATCTCCATCCATCTCTGTTTTCAAGAAAAAAATGAAAGAACAACTGCTTAATCTGTATGTATAATAATATAGTATATTATAATATATAGTATATATAATATATAATGTATATGATATATAATATAATATATAGTAATAATATGTATTATAAGTATACTTATACTTATCCATTGATCTGGGATTGTTTTGTTTGTTTTGTTTGTCTGTTAATTGTCCTGTTGTGTAATTGTTGTTGTGTTATACTGTATGCAGTAACTTGTATTTAAGTTGTGTTAAGTCTTCCTGCTCAGGCTCCTGCTATAAGCTTTAAGTAGCTTCTTTGGAGACCTGGCACTCCACACAATTGTATCTTGATGTTGATCCACATGTCAACTGTTTGTGTGTGTGGGGGGCGAAATAAATCTGAAATCTGAAATCTGAAATCTGACATGGCACCGTCTCTGCTGTGCTTTCTTGAGGATGCAGTTGGTGTTGAGAGACCATGTGATTGTGTCTGTGATGTGTGTCTGTGTGTCTGTGATGTGTCTATGTGTGTCTGTGATGTGTGTATGTGTGTCTGTGATGTGTGTATGTGTGTCTGTGATGTATGCCAAGAAATCTAAACAACAATCAACAATTTCAACAGATTGATGGAAATAGGAAATGGATGTACTGCAGTTGAAGTGTCCGGTTTCTCTTCACTGTCTGTCACCCTCACCGTCCCTTCCAGAGTCTCATCGCAGCTCATGAGCAGTTCAAAGCGACTCTCCCCGAGGCGGACGGAGAGAGACAGGCCATCGTGGGAGTCCACAACGAGGTGCAGAAGATCTCCCAGAGCTACGGGATCAAGGCCGACATCAGCAACCCCTACAGCACCATCACTATCGAAGAACTTCTCAACAAGTGGGATAAGGTAGCAACAGCTTTCACTCTGGCATACACACTTACACCAAGGGAATCAAGTCTTAGATCAGAGTTTGGCATTTCTACTGTTCTATAAAAAACAGAAGAAAAAAAAAATATATATATATATATATATATATATATATAAAAAATATATAGTTTGATATTTCTGGACATATAATATTTACCACACAAAAAGAACTAGGAGAGATAGAGAAACTGCACACCAAAACCACTTTTTTCCCCCAGATTAAAACCAAAGTATATGGGAATTTAGTAGTGGTGTTGATGGATTTAGGTCCAAATCCTGACATTTTAGTGCAAAGTATTTGAATTCTACATATATCTAAATATGCGTAGCGACTGCCTTCTACTGGTTGAAACCCGGCTATTGAATTGAAAGTTTCCTGAGCGACGCGGATACGGATAGAGACTGAGAAGAACTGAGTCTAAAAACGCTGCATCTCACAGCAGATAAGAGACTCAGAACTGAGTTTGTGTTTTTTTGTGTTTGCTGCGCTTGTTTGGGCTTCAGAATGTAACTGCTGTGAACCAATCATAAAATAACGTTTAAATCCTCTGATAAGCTCTCTCTGTCTCTCTGCGGTTGTCTGGTCTCAACCCCCCCCCCCTCCCTCCCTCCCAGCGCTGCACAAATCAATACTTTTTTCACTTGCTAGAGGCATTTTTTGAATTTCCAGGCTAGAAGCCAACACTCTGGGGTGCAGTTAGTCTTTATTTTATTTTTATAATTTTTTTATTGGAACAAGTCAAAATGCTACAGTATATCTGGAGTATTCAGCACACAGTTGCGATGTACGACTTTCTTTTTGATGTAAATGGATCCCTCCAGGAGGCGCTAGCCTCTCTGAATACTGACTAGGCCCCCTCTGCATGTGTGTGTGTTTTCTAGGTGAAGAAGCTGGTTCCTCAGAGGGATGGTTCCCTACAGGAGGAAATGGCACATCAGCATGCCCATGAAAGGCTGAGACGGCAGTTTGCTGCCCAGGCCAATCTCATTGGACCCTGGATACAGACCAGGATGGAGGTTAGACATGCAGGCTTCATGAGCAATTATTAGACACATGGTTATTTCCATGTCAACCAAAAACGACCTAAAAATACAAATTCATTGTACATTAAGTTTATTTGTTTATTATTTGTTTATTATAAGGATCCCCATTAGTCTACACCGAAGTGAACGACTACTCTTCCTGGGGTCCAAGCGTGCATAAAGGCCAACAGGATGGCAGTTATTGTAATGATAATAGAACACTAAAATTAATGTATATTGGAATATAATGTACATACAATTCTCATCCATGAAGTGCTACAATTCCAGAAGTTATTCTTCAACACAGATCATCGACCCCCCCCCCCAAATCAAGCAAATCAACTGATCCTTACACCAACATGTTCTATGATCAAATCTACTGGTCCAAAACCAAGTTGGCTGTCCTGTGTGTGCTGCCCTGCAGGAGGTTGGACGCTGTGCCCTGGAGCTAGGAGGGACACTGGAGGACCAGATGACGCAGCTGAAGCAGTGCGAGCACGTCATTGTGGCCTACAAGCCCAACATTGACAAGTTGGAGGGAGACCACCAGCTAATCCAAGAGTCACTGGTGTTTGACAACAAACACACCAACTACACCATGGAGGTAACAGCACGTGGGCAAAATGGCGGACAGTTTTGCAAATATGCATAGATGCTGAGACATGCATTTGAACAAACAGACACATGTAAAATATGTACAAACATGCAATACAGACTCAAAAACATACAGACACTGTGCTTACAATGGCTATTCATTACATCGGCGCAATGGATACTCTCACACATGTAAATATGCAGTTAGATATACAATATTCAATTCATATTTCAATATACAATATTCTGTATATAAGGTGTATTTCTTTCATGTGTTAACAATATGCTTGCCTTGTCATCACATCAACAGCACATCCGTGTAGGCTGGGAGCTGCTTCTCACAACCATCGCCCGCACCATCAACGAGATCGAGACCCAGATCCTGACCAGGGACGCCAAGGGCATCAGCCAGCAGCAGATGAATGAGTTCAGATCCTCTTTCAACCACTTTGACCGGGTACAGTGATGGACTCACACAGTTCCCCCATTCCCCGCACTCTGTTAAGATCCATTTGAGATAGCCCAGCTGATGCAGTGTGAGAACATCAGCAGAGTAGTGGGGGGTAGCCTGGTATTTAGAGATGATCCTGTAGCTAACTGTAAGGGCAGTGTTTCCCCTAGAAAATTGTTCAGGCCTGGAGGGATTTCGGAACGTACGTCGACCGCAACGGTGGGGGCCCTCGCTGGCGACGCAACATTTTTAGCTAACCTATTTGCATCTATGTTCGCAATGGCATCCCAAGTATCATCATACTATTATGGAATGCGATGCGAACAGTTGTATTATGGGATGTGCGTTTCCCAGGCAACGACACGCGTTGACACGTTTTGGAACAGCACTGCACGCTGGCACGATGCTCCTAAAAGCAAAATGCTTATTGTTTTGAATGATTTGGCATCTTCTATGACTGTCAACACCAGTATTGTTGTATTGTAATAATATGCCATAAAGGTTTATTGACATTTTGGGGAGAGCAGGAAAAACAATCTCTATATTTCTTTTTCTCTTTTTTTTGCATTTCCTCTTCTGGCCTGGCGGGGGCGTCGTTGGCCTGGCGGGCCCGCCAGGCCTGTAGAATGGTAGGGGAAACACTGGGATAGATCCCCCATGATGTCCACCCTGCAGTGGTGCAACATTCTCAGTTGTCAATGTTAGATCTTGGAGGAAGTTTGGAACTGACTCACACAAACCAAGAGGCTGCTTCCTGGAGACGTGGTCCATTCTCTTACCTCTCGGATAATTGGTTTCCCAACAGCAGTAGAATAATCTTTTCCCCATTGTCTTAGCATCACTGTAGTAACTTGCACTGACCTGTAATGGAGCCCCCTACAGGTAGCTTAAGAATTTCACACGTGCGTACTTGTACAACGGAGTAAATATCTTGAATCTTGAATCATGTTTAATGCAAATTTGACATGCTAATTTTAAACAACAGGCTTTGCTTCTGTTAGTACATTTATATACATCTCCTAAAAAATTTCCTCTTTCCCTCCTTTTCCTCTAATATCCTCCTGTTTCTACCTTCTGACTTTGGTCTCCACCTGTAGAAGAAGAATGGGGCGATGGAGACTGATGACTTTAGAGCCTGTCTCATCTCCATGGGCTATGACTTGGTAGGAGGTTAAGCACTGTAAATTGATGGATGGGCTACTTTATCAATTGCAAAGATTTATGGAAATAATTCTTAAAAAAAAGTTTGGTTTTATTTTCTAACCTGACACATACTGTGCCTTCGCTGTCCACTGCCCGTTCCTTTCTCAGGGAGAGGTGGAGTTTGCCCGTATAATGTTGCTGGTGGATCCCAGTGCCACTGGAACGGTCACCTTCCAGTCTTTCATCGACTTCATGACCAGAGAGACCGCCGATACGGACACTGCAGAGCAGGTGGTGGCATCCTTCCGGATCCTGGCAGCTGACAAGGTGTGTGTGTGTGTGTGTGTGTGTGTGTGTGTGTGTGTGTGTGTGTGTGTGTGTGTGTGTGTGTGTGTGTGTGTGTGTGTGTGTGTGTGTGTGTGTGTGTGTGTGTGTGTGTGTGTGTGTGTGTGTGTGTGTGTGTTAGTCTGTAGACTGGCACATGGACTCATGTCTAGTCTAGCCATTATTTTCAGCTCATCTTATTTATGATCTATAACTTTGTGCATCAACTTAAACTGGAAAAAGATGATTTTAGCAGACAGCTTTTCACAAACCCAGTTTACTTCTGCACTACGATGTTACCCTGTTGGATTCCCTCAACACAGCTCTGCATTTGAAATAGAAGCGCTAGTAGACTCGGATCCATTCAGCATTCTGAATCACATTAGACTCAGATCCATTCAGCATTCTGAATCACATTAGACTCAGATCCATTCAGCATTCTGAATCACATTAGACTCAGATCCATTCAGCATTCTGAATCACATTAGACTCAGATCCCATTCAGCATTCTAAATCACATTAGACTCAGATCCCATTCAGCATTCTGAATCACATTAGACTCAGATCCATTCAGCATTCTGAATCACATTAGACTCAGATCCCATTCAGCATTCTAAATCACATTAGACTCAGATCCCATTCAGCATTCTGAATCACATTAGACTCAGATCATTCAGCATTCTGAATCACATTAGACTCAGATCCATTCATTATTCTGAATCACATTAGACTCAGATCCATTCAGCATTCTGAATCACATTAGACTCAGATCCCATTCAGCATTCTGAATCACATTAGACTCAGATCCATTCAGCATTCTGAATCACATTAGACTCAGATCATTCAGCATTCTGAATCACATTAGACTCAGATCCATTCAGCATTCTGAATCACATTAGACTCGGATCATTTAGCATTCTGAATCACATTAGACTCAGATCATTCAGCATTCTGAATCACATTAGACTCAGATCATTCAGCATTCTGAATCACATTAGACTCAGATCATTCAGCATTCTGAATCACATTAGACTCAGATCATTCAGCATTCTGAATCAACATTTTCTACTCCCCGTCACCACAGCCCTACATCCTAGTGGAGGAGCTGAGGAGAGAGCTACCCCCTGACCAGGCAGAATACTGCATCATGAGGATGCCTCCCTACAGCGGCCACGGAGCGACACCGGGGGCGCTAGACTACACTGCCTTCTCCACCGCCCTCTACGGAGAGAGCGACCTTTAACCCCCAAGATGACCCTTTACCCAACCACAAGTGTATCACCCACCCCTTCATCTTTGGATGAATTTAAGGAATCTATAATGAGGGGAGGATCAGATATGTTAATTAAAATATGCTTGCAAGCATTAGATTTCTATAGATTTGTCTCCCGATGCATTCGTATGTCAACGTCATGTTTTGCATTGTCATGTCCGTTGGTCCGCTCCTCATAGTCTTTATGAAAGATGCCCCCTAAAGGAAATACACACTGTTATAGTCAGTGTTGGGGGAAACTCATTACAAAAGTAACATACGGTATTACAGTACATGTAATATATTACTTTTAGCAGTAACTCAGTCATATAACTTGTTACAATAGGATTTCAGTAATATTATACCAGTTACCGTACTTTGTCAAGTAACACAAGTTACAAATTGAGTAAAAAAAATAAATCAAACCCCATATTTAAATAAAGATACAATCATTTCCTAATCAAATTGTGTGTTTTTATGCAAACAACCACTATACTGTAGATGACAATCACAAAGGAAAAGGATAACATTTAGAATTTTGGACGGTTTACACTGACTTAAGACTTTAAATTATTTTTCGGGATGGTTCTGGGCCAGCGATGTCATTCTGCTACTGCAGTTATTTTGGTGAAAGTAATGAAAAAGTAGTGTAATAAGTAACGAGTTACTCTACACAGGCAGTAATATTGTAAAGTAAATTATTACTTTCAAATGAAAGTAACTAGTAATATGTAGTATATTACATTTTGAAAGACATTTGCCATGTTCCCTCCATATTTTGAGATAGCCTTCAGTGCAGTGTGATACAAAAGTCACACCTAAGGTAGTGTTCTCTGTGATTCAAGTGAAACTAGATGAGAATCATAGGCGAAGTTTGAACTTTAAGGTTGGGGGTGCAGAAAAAATCTAGACGAACATTAATAATTAGGATACCAGAAGGTGCATTTTCATATCCCGACTAGTATGTCAATGAGTGATGGAATACACATGGGCCACTGTGGACACCACAGATGAGTAGTAGGCTACATGTAGTTCTGTTAGTTTCTGGAGTCCACATGCATGGACTCGGACTGGAGGATGCGTGGGGGGAGAGGATTGAGCGAGAGAGAGGAGCAAACTAACGATAAGTAGCCTCATAACTAGCAGATCTGAAAAGCGTGTATGGCTAAACAAGAGAGAAAGTTGCTAAAAGGAGAGAGCTATGAGTGCTTGAGCACTGAGCAGTGTTTAGCCTACATTTAATTGCCTGTCATGGGTGCGCATGCAAGATGCCCATGCAGGCGGTTGCATCCGGCTGCCCACCGTGGAAATGAGACCAGAATAATATTGTTTTATAATAAACATTGAAAATAGTCAGTCACACAATTATTCTACCCTTTATCTAGAGCAAGGCATAGAAGATTAGTGTTATAAATAAATATTTAATATTTAATTCCCGACATGGATTCTCGGCCACGGCCACTAGGGGGTGATGAGAATTTTACCCCATCAAAAATACAGATCACTTAGAAGTACTGGTACAGTATATCAACAAAAGAGTTATGGTAGTTTTTTTTGTTTTTTTTTACTTTACTTTAAACTTTATTCCAGACACACAGGGGGTCCATAGAGTACATACATATTATCAACATCACACAACAAATTATACAGTTAAAAAAATAAGAGAAAAACAACAAACATAAGATCATAAATAGAGGCTGACTCTCCAGTGTTTACGCAGCCTGGACGATAACCGAAGACAGCTCTTCCCAGGATTGACTATATCCTCAATAATACTGTTCTGGGACTCATCCCGGCGAGACATGAATCCATACATAGAATGCCTTAAGAGAGCCTCACATGTGTGGATTCCACACGTCACAAACAAGTGACTGGCACTATGCCACCTAGGGACCCCAAGTAGAATCCTCAGGGCATCATTGTAGGCCACCTTAAGCCTCCGCATGCTACCTTTCTTATATGTGCACCATAAGAAAGCTGTATACATGGGAGTGCAGAAAGCTTTAAAAAGTGCACACTTGACAGGACCAGAACACATACTGAACCTGCGAAGCAACATATTAGCCTGAGCATAAAGTTTGTGGCACTGTCTATAGATATCTCTATCATCATGGAGATTATCTGTGAAGATGTGGCCAAGGTACTTAATTTCCTGGCATACAGAAAGATGACTGTCGGATAGGTGAAAGGCTGGGAAAGCCAATTTCTTGTCCTCCTGGCGTCTCACTATCATGACACTACTCTTTTTTGCATTGTAAATGATGTCATGTTCATTGCCATAATTTGAGCACACTTTCAATAGTTGCTGTAGCCCTCCACTGTATGGACTCAGAACGACCAGGTCATCAGCGTACATAAGGTGATTGATGATAGAGTTACCCATAAGACAGCCCGTATTGCACTCATTTAATTCACTAGATAGATCATCCATGTAAACGTTGAATAAAATGGGAGATAAAATCCCCCCTTGCCGGACCCCATTGCTAAGTGGAAGATGTCACATTACCCCATTTAACCTGCATTTGCTGATTTGCGTACCAAAACAGCAGTATACGCACAATGTGCTTAGGAATGCCTCTATCAAGCAGCTTCTGAAACAGTTTGGCATGATTAATCCTGTCAAAAGCTCGAGGAGCATCAATAAAGCAAAGGAACATAGTCGCAGCGATTAGATGTCCGATTGAGTCCAGCACTGTCATGTTTTGTTTTCATGTTTCCTTCCAATGTCTATGTTTTTGGGAATGCGCGCTATAAGGGATTTTGAGATGCTGAAGGTTGATTTCAATTGGCACGATTTCAATTGGCACGTTGACATAATGTTAATGTATAAAAAAAAATTAGCATGAAATGAAAAATGGCATTCAAGGCATTTCCACATTGTACAATGTCCCAATGGAACTGAGGTTTTTCTATTCTGTTAATCACATTAGCAATGTTGCCTCAGATACTGATCCCTTTTGCTGCAAGATAGTTTCCCATTTCAGTGGAGAGTTTGGCTATGTGGTATGTTTGTGGGCAGAGGAAGCTATTCTGTCAGTATACACCTTGCTTGAAATGGTTGTAGAAACTTGGTGGCTCTTATTGGTGAATTCAGTGAGGTGAACTTTGTACTTGAAGGTAATGAATTCATTCAATAAAGTATTCATGATTAATTGAAATTAAAGTTTTTCAACCTGATAAGTCATGTCTGCAAAATAAAATACTGTATGACTGGGAGAAGATATATTGTTGAAATGAGTTGTATTTGTTGTATTAATAGATTGTATGGTATATAGGATTTCTCACCCTTGCCCATTCTGCTTTCAGCTCCCAGAAATCTGACCTAGGAAATATTCTAATGTGGTTTATTGCCACAGGAAGAGGAGGAATGTTCTTTTTGTATATTGTCCATCACTTCTTCATTTTCACTCAGTCAACAACACAACAATTAAGTCACAATTTTCCTCCTATTAAGTCAAAATACAAGTCTAACGATTCTGAATACGCTACAGTACTGTATATGCCAGGCGTGTGTTATTGATGTCATCTGACTGCAAAAATACTGCCAGGCAGTTTGCTGCCAGCCACTGATGACATAATTTGTCCTCAGGGTTGTCAGTCAGTCAGTGTGGGATTTATGACATCACTAATGATGTAATTGATGTAGGACTTATGACATGGATGTTTTGGTCTCTGATGATGGACAATTTGTCCTCAGGGTTGTCAGCCAGATTAGGCTGGCAGCCAGCTAGCTGCCTGGCAAAATGATTATTCAATATAAAACATATCTCGAGAGATTAACCTGGTGGGTACTGGAGGGCCTGATTACTGTCCAGGAAAATGCCTGATGTACCAGGAGGTGCCAATGAAGCTGCAGGGTCCTCTCAAGTGTTACGTTACGACCCAGCCTATAGGGGTACCAGGTGTAACATGAAAAGCAGACCCGCTCCTTCCCAGCTCTAACACAACCAGCCAACAAAGAGTTAAAGCCCCAAAAATGTGATTTATTGTCACACTTTAGCAACATGCCCAGATCTCAAGTTAATCCAGTTAACCCATCACTAAGTACAGCACTGAAGTTGACCAGTTGGAAGCTGGCAAGGAGGAAGACGATGATAGCCGGTTCTCAGCAAGCTTTATAGTCCAGGTGCCGAGTCCCCAGCCAATCACCAGCCAGGATATACCTAGGGCCCAGCCAATCAAACTCACACCACAAGCAATCATCATTCACCCAAGCTGGAATGCATCAGTCTCTCATCAGCAGTTATCTACTCAACATACAGGAGGAAACACAATGCAGATGATCACAGTATAGGGATAAAAATACATATATGACCCCCTGGGTGTGGCTTCTCACTTTCCTTGATGTAGTTTACCTGGAGTTATCCACTGATCGTGTCCTTGGAGTTAAAGAATCCCACATTGGTTTGTGGGTGCTGGCAGCTGAGAAATTGAAAGAGTGTATCTAGCCATATCTTACCTGTTTTGTTTTATGTTGTAGTCATTGGTCCTGGGGTAGGGGGGGTGGGGGTGGGGGGTGGTCATGATGATGTTTTTTATCATCACTGCTGCTTGTGGTTCACTGGCTATTATGATATGCGATCATTGTATATTATGTATGTCACTTATCATTTTAAATAAACTAAAATAAAAATCAATAATAATACATAATGACCCCCAGGGTCATAACACGAAGTATAGAGGCACGAAACTGGGCCGCCTCTGTAGCTTTGAGAGTCTCTACTTGGCGCAGCTGAACTACTCCTTGGGCCCGCTGAGCTACTCCTTGGGCCCGCTGAACTTCCTTGGCTTGTTTGTCTCGCTGTTTGTCTTCAATATCAGCATCGCCCTCATCCTTGATCTGGCGGAGGTCTTCAAGCTTCAACTGCGTCATCCTAACTTCGTAGAGTGCAGATCGGACCTTGGAGAGAGACTGGCTGGCAGAGGCCACTGAACATCTACTGGACCTGCTGTGACTGGACACACTACGGTTTCCTGATGTCCGAGGCCCTGCCCGGGGTGTTGCAGCTATGTCTTGCCGGGCTGCTGAGCAGAAGGGCAGGGTACACTCGTTCCCAGGGTCTCCTGCTTGATCCGGACACCAGATAACAAGGACGTCTTCTGTTCACTGGGGACTGAGGAGGTT
Source organism: Poromitra crassiceps (assembly GCF_964638095.1). Taxonomy (NCBI): domain Eukaryota; kingdom Metazoa; phylum Chordata; class Actinopteri; order Beryciformes; family Melamphaidae; genus Poromitra; species Poromitra crassiceps. The sequence goes on along the minus strand of NW_028151217.1, from coordinate 25,230 downwards.
TGGGTCTCCGATGTCTCTTCTTGCATATAACCAGGTAAAAGGGAGGTCTTCCTCGCCCATTCCTGTTCCTTTGGAGCTATCTCCATCCCCGTGCTCCTCCAACATCAGTGGGTATGACATTAGTGATTTATGACATTGCTGAAGATGTCACTGATGTTAGAATGTCTATGCATAAGGGACAATTGACATCAGTTCACTGGACATTGTCATTGTGACATCATCAGTGATTTATGACATCACTGATTATGTTAAATGAAAAGTGAAAAAATACGCTCATCACTGAGAGGGGTGCTGGGTTAAATACAAATTCAGTAGAAATAATAATAGAACCCGCACACACTTATGCTCGGAAGAATGGGAAGAATGGGAAACTCACTTCCGGGGCAAGAAATGTCACATGACTGTTGAGCTGTGACCAGATATGCGTGATGTCATCCACTCCACTGACATAGATCTTGTGGACCAACCAACCAACCAACCAACCAAGCAAGGACATAGCTGGCCGCAGCTAAAAATGATGAAAGTGTGCTCACAGAAAATGGCCATGCCAGTTTTTTCCTCGCCAAAATGTAGCCTGATTTGGTGCGTTACTTAGACCCTCCCCAACAAGCTAGCATGACATGGGACCAACGGATGCCTTAGGTCTTCTAGTTTCATGTATCTTCACTATAGCTTTAAAGGAGGATTCCGGTATTTTTCAACCTGGACCCTATTTTCATATTTTTTTTTATGTATAACTAAAATGTGAACAGAAATATTTGAAATTGGTGCAGTATTGACCAAGATCGCTGCAGTTGGCAGCTGCTTTTCCCACATGCCCCTACTGCACCCCACATTAGGGTCCAGGTTGAATACCGAAATTCTCCTTTAAAAATTAGCCCACTAGAGCCTCTGAAAGACAATAATCTCGGGGGACGAGTACAAAATCGGCGACATTTTCGGGGGGCAGCTCCAGCCGGGGACAGATCACCAAAAACGGGGGCTGTCTCCGGAAATCAGGGACGTCCGGTCACCTTACACTAAACCCCTGTGTGTGCCTGTGTGAGCTCGGTGGCTTTGGCCGCCGAGTGCGGGGTGTCGAAAAGAAAAATCCCTTCTTCTCCTCCGTGGTCAGAGGTGAAGAGCACCCAGTGATTGTTGTCCTTCTCGACACTGTGAGAGTCCAGGTGCAAGAAGGTGTGGGCGGTCACCTCATACTCACTGCCATATGTGGTGCAAAGGACTTGATCTCCCAGAACAGCCAGAGCCTGGTTGGTCTTGCAGTGCATGAGAAGCAGCGTCACATTCGCGGGAACAAGTTCACCCTCATACTCGAGCCTCTCCTGCGAGTCAAAGTGCACAATCTTCCACCACGACAAAAAAGAACGCTCCTCCTCCAAACTCACTTCCTGGAGGCGGGACCTCTTCGCGTACTTCTGAAAAGTCCGCAGGTCGCTGGTCAAATACAATCCTCCGGCGAAGCCGCTTGTGGTTCTCAGTGCGAAGCTTTGCTCGTAATGTAGAGCCGATCCCTCGGGACTGCCGTCTACACTGGTGATGATGAAGGCGGTGCGTGTGCAGGGCTGCACACTTCTGCCTGCACTGACGCCACACGGGGCGTGAATGACAGGGTGAGGAGCCTTTGTTAGACTGTTGATGTCTGCGTTGATGCTGAGCGCAGTGCACTCCCTATTCAGCCCTCCCATGTTCACCAACATCACAACGTCTCCGAAGCACAATCCACCATCCTTGGATACGGAGAGGTTCACCCGGCTCAAAATATTCTCTTTGAGGAAGGCGACTCTCTGAACAGTGAGCTCACCCCTCTCTTTTCTCTCCAGGAACTCTTTCAGTATAGCCTCGTCCAGGCACAGGTCCTCGTTCCAGTTTCGGACTCGCACTCCCGGGCAGTACGTTCTCGCAGTGTTCATGCTGAGCAGGGCGAATTCTGGCAACAATTCGTGTTATGTATAGAATATCACCAGTGATGTCACTTGAGCACTCGATGATGATGTCATCAGTGATGTTACTCAAGCAATTGTGATATCGATGTCATCAGTGAGTGATATCATTGGTGATGTCATGAGTGATGATGTCACCACCAGTGATGTCACTCGAACAATTACAATCATCTATAATTCCCCCAGCTATACTGCATTTCCACTGGTGTAAAGGAACAAATCTTCCAGAATTTATAAACTTGTGTCTTCAGTGTTATCCCTGTTACCTTTCTGATTTTGAAATTAATTCTCACTTTACTGTGTGAGTGGACTTTCTTTTATCCCCACAAACATAAAAGTCAGTACCACAACAGGAACAGTCTAGATGATTGCCAATAAGTTAAGTACCACAGCCTCTGTGATTGTGTAGAATCACTGGTAGGCTATGGTGCTTCACCTCATCGTGCTTTGTACAGCTTTTTTAATTAGCTGCACATTAATTGCTACTGGTGTGACAACCAGCTTGCAGTAGTGCTGCAGACACCATGCACTTTGTGTTTATGTCTTCCAAAACAATTATCAAATCTAGTTTGGCGGACCTCTGTATCGGTAACACTTAAGGACCTCTGGACCCCCTGAAGGACCCCTGGAACCTCCTGAAGAATTGAATTGAATAAGCCTTTATTGTCTCCCTTGGGAGAAATTATTTTTGGGCATCAAGAGACACAGCGTTAGACATATACATATTGACATATAGACAGTGCAATCAGATGACAATTAACATTAAATTCCTACAGTGTACATATACATCAAGCGTACCCAGTGGTAAAATATTGCACCAGCCCTCCACAAAGAAAGAGAAAAATGTTGAAATGAAAGATTATTTATTAAATACACACACACACACACACCCCTAGAGCCCCTTCAAGGACCACTGTGTGTGTGTGTGTGTGTGTGTGTGTGTGTGTGTGTGTGTGTGTGTGTGTGTGTGTGTGTGTGTGTGTGTGTGTGTGTGTGTGTGTGTGTGTGTGTGTGTGTGTTTGTGTGTACTGCTGTCCTTATCGGTCGGCCTGGGCCAAAGCCTGGCCGATATCGGTCTATTCTATTCTATTCTATTCTATTCTATTCTATTCTATTCTATTCTATTCTATTCTATTGTGGTGTAGTGCAGTCTGGTCAGTCTTTGTAGCCTACTCTATCCTATCTATTGACTGATTCTTTTAATTTAAACTAATCAGTGATACAAATAAGTTGAGTAAATGTAAGGAAAAACAAACAAACAAACAAACAAACAAACAAACAAACAAACAAACAAACAAACAAACAAACAAACAAACACAATAATACAGTAGCCTACCTTATATGGTTTAGGTTCCGCCCACCACGGCGGCCCTGAGGAGCCGATCTCCTGCCTGGCTCCTCTCCTCCTCCTCCTCCTAGTCGCCGCACCGTCTGTCCCAACCTCACTTTGTTAGCTTGGGTTGAAAAAATGACCGACACTTCCGAGGGCGAAGATGAAATCCAGTTTCTGCGAACGGTGAGTCAGTCAGCTACTAAACTGAATACAAGTAGGCCCCCCATGAACCTGAAACTACGTTACAGTCCGTTCAAAGTCAATTGAGCTAACGCTATACAGTAGCTCAGGGCTGGACCTGTCACCTGTTGCATGTGCTGTGTGTGGGTATTCCCTGCTAAGTGATGATGGCGCTCACCAGTTTGAAGCGATGGTGTCATAGCTTTAAAAGTTCTTTAAATGTGTATTGATTAAAGTGATGTTTTATACATAATAATATGCTGTATTAGCTTAGCTAGGTGAAAAGTAGTCTAGACTAGTACATATTCAATGTCTGGGCTAGGGGTTTAAGTTTAGGTTTAAAAATGGGGTTGTAGTCACCAAAAATAGGAAAAAATGGCTTAGACCTGGGAGGGTTAATCCTACCCCTGCCATTGGATATTTACTATACTAGCTACTAGTACTTTTCACACTATTGTGTCACCTGAAACTCAGTAGACATTTTAGTGACACAACTTACTAGTAGCCTATAAAATGTGACCTTATGTTGCAGGCAAGTCGGTTGTCGATGATCTAAAAACATTTTCCTGAGTTCTGATTTGTGGCACAAAATGCATCCTTAAAAGCAGATAACGACATCATTTCCTCTATCTCAGACTCTAAACCTCGCTATGTTTGAAATAGTTTTGTTTAATCCCTGCCAGACAGCCAGGTACAGTAAAGGAAGCTCACTGATGGATTTTATTTTGTAACTTTTATCATCATTGCTGCGAGATCACGGAGGTTCTTCTTCTTATCTTATCTGTGTTCCCTAGTTGTGAGTCCTCTCCTCTCACACAGCTTGTTATCTCTGCCCTCTGATAATGGAGAGAGTGCTGGATGTAACACACACACACACACACACACACACACACACACACACACACACACACACACACACACACACACACACACACACACACACACACACACACACACACAGGGGCAGGGTAGAGAGGGGGGGGGGGATTGAGACTGGATCACGCACACTTTGCCAAGCAGAGATGGTATCCACTTTGTGCCAGCCAGTTTCGGTGCAAATATGTTTTGCACGATTGAGATATCTCCTCATAGTTACATGAACATTCCAGATTGAAATGCATCATAAAACATAAGTCACTGACTGTCAGTTTCAAATTCTATGAAGTTCCTGTGAAAGTCCTGAGTGAGCTGAATGTATGTGCATTTCGTTGGGGGAAGTGTTGGATGATGTCACCAATGATGACGACTGTACTTCGATGTCACCGATGATGATGATGGATGATGATAATGTCATGATTGATGATTTCACTGAAGGTTACGACGTCACAGTGATCATGTCACTGTCGGAGGTTTTAATGATGTCATCGTTGAAGACGATGTCAACAGTGATGATGTCATAATTGTCATAATAAGTTCATATTTACACCTGGCTGACATGTCACTGTTGAAGCTTAGTGATTTCACTTATGATGTCATGCGGTAATGTTGTCACGTTCGAGGGCTATAAGAGTTCAGCTCTGCCAGCTTCACACATTCAGATTGTAGAATCAAAGATGGCCAGTCCACGTTGACTCCTGTTTGCCTGCAAGCCTTTTACGGCCGTCATGTGTCTGTCTGCGAATGAATCCACCTGACCCCGGCCTAACAGGAAGCGTGTGACTGACTGATTCCAGAGCACTGCTGATATGGAGGAGAGTGGTCAGGAGGAGGGTGAATCTGAGGTCAGACATTGCAGTATCACCCCAGCATGGTGGCATGCAGCCTGGGTACAGAGAGGTGTTAGTAGCCCTGGTTGGACAGTGGAGACCAGTCGTCTGTTCTCCCTCTCCACACCATCCGTAAATAGACTGTGGAGATTGTGATTCCTTTGACCTGGTTCATTCGACATTTGAGATAATGATAAGAATGAATTTGTGAGTTGTGCGTGATAGCACTGGTGTGTGTCTCCATGCTTGTGTGTGTTTTTGCTTGCATTTGTGCTTTTGTACATAGTGTTTGTGTAGCTCTACATGTATTTACAGTATGTGTAGCTCGATATTATATACAGTCCATGGTAGCTCTACATGTATTTACAGGTCACCCTGCCTGTAAGAGCTACAACCCACATAACATAATTGTGTGTTACTGACAAGAATAAAACTCAGGGGGAAATTGTTTAGCATGGAAAAGGTTAGATGTATTGAATATTGGTTATGGGTGACTTAAGTCTAAAAATCCATCCATTTACGTTTACACATAATGTGTCAAAGTTGAAATCTTTAATAGCCCTATGGACAAGTGATTTTTGTGTTACTGTGAACTGTGTGTGTGTGTGTGTGTGTGTGTGTGTGTGTGTGTGTGTGTGTGTGTGTGTGTGTGTGTGTGTGTGTGTGTGTGTCAGGGGGATGAGGTGGTTTTGCAGAGCACCGTCACCTCCCAGGAGGAGCTTGTGAAGCTCTGTCTTGCTGCTGAGGGCTTTGGCTGCCGACTCTGCTGCCTTGAGCCCACCTCCAACTGCAAGGTATAGATAGATCCACCTGAAACATCTCGACTCGCCACCATTACCAGAGCAGTTTGTTAGCTGACCGTCACGTTTGTGATGGGAAACACAGTCCATGATGTCTCAATAAGCAATATGCAAGATGATGCAAATGCATCAATGAAGAATTTCCAAATATTTGACCCATACAGAAATATCTTCTGTATAGACGTCACTAAACAACCAATCTTTGCTTAATTTCGAAAATTTGGCAAAACATCAACAATTACTTGTTATATGTACTGTAGGGGTTCAAACCTGCAGGACTGAAAGCCTTGTTTTTGTACAGTATTGGTTTATTATTATCAGTCTTCTTCTGCATCGCCTCAATTTAACGTGAGATGGTACATCATACAGTAGAGACGATGATCGATAATGGTGGTCATTGATGGCCAAACAAATATTGCCTCCATCGACCTAATGGGGAGGCTATACTTAAAATGTTCTGTCTTTATGTTTTTCACTAGAATGTTCCACCAGATCTTTCTGTGTGCGCCTTTGTCCTGGCCCAGTGTCTCTCTGTCCGAGCCCTGCAGGAGATGCTGGCCAACAGGGTTGACCAAGCTGCAGGGGTGAGCTCCTCTCCTCTCCTCTCCTCTCCTCTCCTCTCCTCTCCTCTCCTCTACTCTCCTCTCCTCTCCTCTCCTCTCCTCTCATCTCCTCTCCTCTCCTCTCCTCTGCTCTCCTCTCCTCTCTTCTCCTCTGATCCCCTCTCCTCTCCTCTCCTCTCCTCTGATCCCCTCTCCTCTCCTCTCCTCTCCTCTGATCCCCTCTCCTCTCCTCTCCTCTCCTCTCCTCTCCTCTCCTCTCCTCTCCTCTCCTCTCCTCTCCTCTCCTCTCCTCTCCTCTTCCTGATCTAATGCAGTCCTTTCTTTCCTATTTGAAATAGATTTTCTTTGGGCTTTTGTCTTATGATTATGCACATCTATTTGTTTTAGATGTATTTCTACTCATTTCTATTTCTGTCTCTTCTGAGGGCTTCTCTGAGTGAGTTCACTCTTCACACTACACCTGCTTTCCTGTAATGTGCTGAGTGCTCTTGTGTTTTGCAGGCAGGACTTGGAGGTGGTCATCGCACCCTTCTCTACGGCCAGGCAGTGGTGTTCCAACACTCATACAGTAGCATGGTGAGCGATTCTTGATATACCACAAATAAAGATGAGAGAGTTGACTTTTGTCTTCTTCCCATTATAGGGGATGTGATAAGAGTTTTTAGTGTTGAAATATGTATCCACTGTACATTTTATCCCAGTATCTCAGCTGCTTATCATCGTCCGAGTCTTCAACTGATAAGCTGGCATTTGATGTTGGTCTGCAAGAGGATAAAACAGGTATTTGGTGTGGTTATCTTTTTAAATGGGCGATAAATCATAATATCAATACAGTAGCTCATTGTGTTTTGTTATGCTGTGTACTTTTTGGTATCTACAGAGATATTCACACAACTTATACAGTACCACATTCGTAGTGATATAACTGATGTGTAAGGCATTTGGAACTGCTATGTATTCTCTGTGTGTGTGTGTGTGTGTGTGTGTGTGTGTGTGTGTGTGTGTGTGTGTGTGTGTGTGTGTGTGTGTGTGTGTGTGTGTGTGTGTGTGTGTGTGTCTGTGTGTCTGTGTGTCTGTGTGTGTGTCTGTGTGTGTGTGTGTGTGTGTGTGTGTGTGTGTGTGTGTGTGTGTGTGTGTGTGCACGTGTGGTTCAGGCGAGGCCTGTTGGTGGACAGTCCACCCCGCATCCAGACAGAGGTCAGAGGGTGAGAAGGTGCGTGTTGGAGATGACCTCATACTGGTCAACGTTTCCTCAGAGAGATACCTGGTGAGTCAGTTCATATTTTAGGTCAAGGTTCACAGTTATTTATGCCTAGTGATAGATAAACCATGCTTAAAGTACGTCCCATTTGCAACATGCTGCACATACATACTACCTCAAACGTCACCTATTTAATATTATATCATGGAATTAAACAATAGTAGTTATTTATAGAGGTTGTCATGCCATATTTATATGACATCCAAAATAAATACATACGGTAATAATGTTGATTTAAATTTGAAGTTGATCATTTGAATATGGAATTACATTTAGGACTGTCGTCTTTATTCCATAGTATATAGTATTTATGTCTACTGTACCTCCTCACTTCTGACCCACAGAACCAGACTACGTGTTACACTTCCCTGTTCTTATTTCCTTTGACTTAATGTGTTGCTTGTAGGGATGTTACAATATATCATCCCACAATATATCGCGATATCAAAACGTGACAATATGTATCGTTGAGATTAAATCTCATATCGCGAGAAAAAGAAGCTGAACAGGGTGGCACTGATCTGCATCTGATTGCATGCTCGCTCTCCTTTTCATTGGTTTGTTTGAACAGACGAGGGACGTTACAGACACGGAGGATGAAAATGGTGAAATTACTCAAATTAGCGTGGAGGATGCCCCCTCAACTTACAAATTGATCGCAAAAAAAATATTGTTAAAATATCGTATCGTTATCGTGAAACCAATATCGTGTATCGTATCGTGAACTGAGTGTATCGTGACACCCCTAGTTGCTTGTAGGGCTGTCACTTTTTATTCGAAATTCGAATTTAACTTCGAATGTGGGGGAGGAGGGCATGTTCGAATGTATAATTGACCTGTTCGATTTTTTTATTTTTTATTTTTTTTATTAATAACCAAAATTAACCAACTGCTGCTTGCTGGTAATGTTAATCCCATGTCAGAAAAAGTCTCCAGATTTGTCGCGTTAGTCTCTTCTGAGAAAGTCTCCAGGGTCTGAAACATTGTCTCGAGTTAGATGCAGCCAAGTTTGTGAGGCTGTGTTGTGACTGTGAGCGTCCAAGCTAACACAGCAGCGGAGAGGAGCTGACTGACTGGACCATGACAGCTGAGGATTTCTTTTTTATATTCTTTTAATATTTTATATTATATTATATATATTTATACGATGTAACCGGCAGGCGGAGACTGCATAATCGGGCATGTCGAGCCGATGCCCGGTGGCCTGGCCTGCAAAAAAAAAAAAAAAAAAAAAAATTAACCAAAAAACTTTGAATATATTCGAACATTTTGCGGGCAATTAAAGTTCGTTCGAACTTTATTTTTGGAAAAAGTGACAGCCCTAGTTGCTTGTCAATCTGTTGTCTGTGTCCTGTCTGCCTGTATTGTGTTCAATGATTGAATAAACTAGTAACTACAGTAAAGTTCATGGATAATAGCATCATCATCAGAACTAGTCGGCAAGCTTGGCAGGCCATAAGAATGTTAGATGGTTGCTCAGAAACACTTTCTTCCCTGGCTCCCAGACGATGTAGCATTGATTTTGCTCCAGGGTCAGATGGAGGATTTAATATCTGGAGAGATAGAGGGATTTTAACTTTGGGCCACCTATTTGATAAAGGTCACCTCTTTGATTGTCCGACTTCGCAGATAGAACCTTTACTCCTTAAGAGAAGCAAGAAATCAGTTCTTAGTCAGGGGGATGCTGAACTTAACCTTGCTAGTCCCAATCCTCTGATCGAATAATGACTTCAATCTCACAATAGATCAGGGGTGTCAGACTCATATTAGGTAGAGGGCCGGATTTGTTCAACTGAGACCTCATGGGGGCCGGATTTTTTTTTTTTACTAAAATCAATTCGACTCATTTACCCATTTACTTCACAAAAGAAATACTGCTCTTTCCATTTCTCTTGAAACTGCCTGCATTCCGTGTCAACCTTTCTCTTTTTCGACAGCATCTTGTTGATTCCTACAATTCCTTCTTGTTTTTTGGTAGGTAGCCGAATGCGCGATTCAATTCCAGCGTGGCATCATGGCGGCTTTGTTTACACCTGATGACCTACTGACATACTTCCTTGTAGTGCAGGTTAATTAACTTATGAATGAACTCTTAGCTTGCTTATTAGCCACACGTAGTTCATGATAATGGGGTGCGAATTTAATAATAATAATAATTATTTTATTTTTTATTTTTTTTAATATTCCAAAACATCGCGTGGCCCGGATGAAACCTGCCCGGCCCGCGGGCCGTATCTCTGACATCCCTGCAATAGATGAACGTATGTGGGGCAGACATATCGGTAATTTGCGAAAGACATTTTGATATGTAAATAGAACCAGAGTAAGTCAATTCAGGAAATGGCATCATTTAGAAATTAGCCCCCAACTTAGACACAGGACGAATCCAAGTCTGACAGAAATGTGCTCAGAATGTGAGCTGGAGGTGTGTGGTCATGTATCCATATTGAGGATTACTGGGCTCAAATTGTTGATAACATTAACCTCATTTTTCATGTACCACTACCCAGCCCTCACATTAAAGGCTCTCATCAAAGAAGGCTGTTCAGTATTCTGTCGATGGTAATGGCCTGAGTGTTTTCTTATACATCTCAAGGATCTAATTCAGAGGTTTTGTTTTTTTGTGGCCATTGTGTTGTGTATTGTTTGTATTGTCTGTGTCTGTGTTTGTGTTTGTGTTTAAAAGCATAATAAAAAAAAGCTATTGTTGGAGAACAATTAGGAATTGAGGTTACAGTTGCTACTGTAAGTCAATTTTTGTCACTGTGATTTTGTTTGTTCGCAGCACCTGTCCCTTGGCAGTGCAGTCGACAACAGAAGCCTCAGTGGCAGTCTGATGGTCGATGCAGCCTTCCAGCAGACTCTCTGGACTGTCGCTCCTATCTGCTCTGGGGGCGGCGTCGCTCAAGGCAAGTCTCTTTTGCTGCAATCTCAACATCTCTCCACTCATTTCAGCAAAATCTCTGTCTGTGAGTGTCTGTGTGTCCTTCGCATATCTCGAGAACCATTCTCCATGTTGCTGGGGACCCAAGGACGTGCAGTGTTGGATTTGGCGCAATTTGGACACGTGACATGTTTAGTATTCATAAACTTTGAATTTAAAAAAGGCAAACCGTGTTCTGTGCAGCACCGGGGGCGACCGGGCACTGCATTAGTATTTAGAGACAAACCATTGATCTATTCCATCCTATTCTGTCCAAGCAATCTGTTTGGTCTAAGAGGCATTCCTGCCATGTTGAGTGTCTTTCTACTAATGCAAACAGAACAACTACACTGGTGCAAATACAAATACATAAGAGGGTGTTATTGAATATCATTATTACGCAGACTTTGGTTATGCCAATGGTACTCAGTGCAAGAGCTGTACCTAACACTGTTACATGGTGGCTCTATACTGCCTGACTTGACGCTACTTGGAATTTGCATTTCTGCACGTGAATCTTCACAAACACTGTGTAAACGTTAAATCAAAGGCATGGACGCAAGCAGATCCAGATACCCTACCTAACGATGTCCAATACTGGGAAGCGGGACGACCCTCGCGTCCGAAAATGCTCATTAAATGTGTGTGTGCTGTGCGAAGCTATGCAGAAATGAAATAAGATCAAAGCCATGAGCGTTTCAATCCAGCAAGCACGTAGCCGGTTGGCTGACGCACACGGAGCAGGTTTGAGCTTCATTTGGAAAAACTGAAACTGTGTTATGATGTTTTTTTTTCCACTCGCTCATTCACCTCGACTATTTATATGATAATAATAATCTGTCACGCTGGCTTTCTGTCTCTCTCCCCCGCCTCATGCACTCACTGAGCTGGCTACTTCACCGAGCTCTGGAGGGGAAGGGGGAACAATCCGCCCCTGATACAAGGGTCGGAGCTGGTCATAGAGCAGCAGAATAGGAGGGTCGCGGGGGAGCGCACATAGCTCACCAAAATGAGTTCATACATACACCGCCATCCGGATGCCCTCTAGATCAGCGGTTCTCAAATGGGGGTCCGTGGCACTTTGCCAGCGGGTCCGCGAAAAGTTTAAAGGAAAATAAAACTAAAAACTTTTTTTTTGCAAAAGCTAAATCTAAAATGGTTCATGGATTCCATTCTAATCTAAGAAACCTATCAATTTGAAAGACAAGAACGTTACCGTGGAAACAATTAAGCTTAGCCCAAAATCACAAATCAGAATGAGGGGGTCCCCGTATATTTTCTAGCTTGTAAGGGGTCCTTGGCTGAAAAACATTTGAGAACCTCTGCTCTAGATAACTCCCGAGTTCCAAGGCATGTCTGAAAGCGGCTTACGATAATTAGTCTTGTTTAGGTAGCAGTTATAGCCACCAAATAACTTGTTTCCAAGAGGTCAATGAAGGTTATTCCTGCATGAAATGTTTCATTCAGTGGAGATCTTCTCTGGTCTCTCAAATCCTAGGATACCTAAAAGGGGGAGACACACTGCGGCTCCTCCACGGGCACAGTGACGCGTGTCTGACCATTCCGTCCACAGAGCAGGGGGACGAGCTACGGAGGTCAGTTAAAGAGACTTGTCTGTACAGGCTCGACAAATCGGTATCCTCTTCTTCTTCTGTGGTAATGACGTCTTTTTCCATTCAGGATGGTGCATTATGAGGTTGGAGCAGTGTCCAGCCATGCCCGCTCTCTCTGGAGGCTGGAGATCCTGCGTGTTGTGTAAGTATACATGGAATTTAATCATCAGCTCACTTTCACTTTACTTTTAGAGGGGTGTTTTTAGCTGCGTATCTTTTATTCAAAAATGATCTTTTTATATTTGTTTGTCCATTTGACTACGTACAGGTTCTATGTCCTGAATGTGTCTTGACTGTGTCCTGTCTGTGTTTTTCTATCTTGTTGAGTTGTGCTGTTACGCTAGAATTAATTCCCATGTGTCCTTGTGATGCATTTGGCAATCAAGTGTTTCTGAATCTGAATCTGAATAATTTCAAATCACTTTTAGCCCCTTACATAGGCAGAAAGGTGTTCAAGCTCTATAGGTCAAACCTATTATGTGGAAACCCCATTAAAACAATTAATTCAATTTTGCATTGTTTCATGAGTAAAATTTGGTTTGCAGAGGGTCTTAAAATAAAAGACAAAAACACAAATATAACAAATCGTCACATCATGTACCCTACCGTCAAACAACAAGAACGTACCAGTTGATAAGGTTAGAAAGGGGGTTGATATCAAATCTCGTAATTTCTGTCCTCAACATCTAATGTTAAAATGTGAATATTGTATATAGAGATTCGGGAACCATATTTACCACCTCTGACCTAGGATCAAATCCTCGCTCCCTACTCTGCGTTCCTCTTGGCTAAACGTAGTGGTTCTGGCCAGTTTCCTTAAAACACTAACAACAACAAAAACTACCACGCTATTGATGTTCCTCAGGTGGAGTGGTAGCCACACACGCTGGGGACAGCCCTTCCGACTGCACCATGTGACTACTGGGAGGTACTTGAGTCTCACGGAGGAGAAAGGCCTGCATCTGGTGGAGCGGGACAAGGCGGACGTCAACACAACCTCCTTCTGCTTCCGACCCTCACAGGTCAGGGGTCAAATGCTACAGACGCTCAACTTTTTTCCAAGGCAGCTGCTCAGTATACAGGCTTAAAATAGGATATGATTTGACTTGACATATTATTCTGCCGATAGGAGAAGCTCGACTATGGCACAAAGATGGATGTGGATGGCATGGGGACCCCAGAGATCAAGTATGGAGACTCCATTTGCTACGTTCAGCATGTAGACTCTGGCCTGTGGCTCACCTACCAAACCATCGATGACATGAGCGCCCGCATGGGAGGGGCGCAGCGAAAGGTGAACCTTAATGAATCATCGTTGATCTACCAGAGGTGTAAGGCATATTGTTTGTACTGACTGCCTCGTCGTATGTTGTAAATGTACTAAATGACAGTATAGCATACGGTGTGAATCAAGATAAAAACAGAAAATTATCTTCTTTCTAGGCCATTATGCACAGCGAGGGTCACATGGACGACGGGCTGACCCTATCTCGCTCTCAGAGGGAAGAGTCTCACACTGCCAGACTCATCCGCAGTGCCGTCCTCCTGTTCACTCGCTTTGTCAGGTACCGTAGTAGGCCACATCAAGACCCTCCAACACTCTTTTACGTTACATTTACATTACATTCTTTATTCACCTTCTTTTTTTGTTGTAGGAAACTGGATGGTTTAATCCAACAAGGGAACATCCCCTCTGTCAGTCTGCCGATGGAGATAGTGAGATTTAGTCTGCACGACCTAATTGGCTATTTCCAGCCTCCGGGGGAGGGGCTAAGTCATGAGGCCAAGCAGAACAGCATGGGAGCCCTAAAGAACCGGCAGAACCTGTTTCAAGAGGAGGTAAATAATATGGACAAATTAATGAATTTGTCCTATGTGTGATATGCTAGTCATTTTTCTACACCCTCTCGTATATTCTCTTTGTTCTCAGGGTGTGATAGGTTTGGCCTTGGACTGTATTGACCGTCTACATCGACACAGTGGCGCTTCTGATTTGGCTGAGGCTGCTCAGAGAGACACAGGGGAGGAGTGGGAGAACATCCTCAACTCTTTCTATGAACTACTGGGTGAGAATTCAGATGCATATCCAGACACAGATTGTATATACAGTATATGTAGACAGGTCATGTTTTCTATAGTACTCCATGTGAATTGATCTGCTGTTCTTCTTCCCTTCAGCTGCACTGATCCGAGGGAACCGTCAAAACTGTGCCCATTTCTCAGGCTCTATAGACTGGCTGATCAGCAGGCTAGACAGGCTGGAGGCCTCCACTGGTTGGTTGGATTTCAATTACTCCTCCGATTTACAATTTGTACAAATTATTACAAATGTTGATCCCTATTATTTAGTTGTGGAGTAGACATATATGTCAGTTATTATAGAAGCAGCAATTTAGATATTCTTCAGCTGTGTTATTATGTGTTGATTCACGTGGATTGTACGTGGCAATCGTTATCTCAGTATAGTTTGTACACAATATACTCAGGACATTTATTTACCAGTCGTACTTGTCCGTCATGTATAGGAGTCTTGGAGGTTCTGCACAGTGTCCTGGTAGACAGTCCTGAAGCACTCAATGTCATCAAAGAAGGACACATCAACTCCATCATCTCTCTCCTGGATAAACATGGACGCAATCATAAGGTAATAAGGCGAGGTTTTCTGTGTATGCAGGGTATGTGTTTATCTAAATGCTTTATGTCTTTGGCGAGCAAAAATAACCAATTACTGGGATGTACATGTAGTACTGTAGCTCACCCAAATTTTGCTTTCTAAGAAAATAATAAAGGTATGCCATTGGGACGTTTTAATGTTTGCACTGATGAAATGCACCGATAAAATATAATTTATCTGTGAAATATTGATGCCAAAAATGCAACCATGCAAAAGTATAGTTTAATTTATTTATCCTTTCAGAAATATTCTTTGCATCTGTGGCAACAGTCAGATAAATACAACCACAATTGAAAAAAACATTACAATTAAAGGCAGACATTTAACAACAAAGTGCTCAACATCAACATCCCAACAATCGAAAGAATCGAGTAGGCTACAGCAAATTACAAGCGACACACACACCGCAAATAACACTCCTACAGTGTACCATACTGTACCCCACTCCACCACAGACATGTGTGCCATGCTGACTGGTTTTGTCCCAGGTACTGGAGGTGCTGATCTCTCTGTGTGTGTGCCATGCTGACTGGTTTTGTGCCAGGTACTGGAGGTGCTGATCTCTCTGTGTGTGTGCCATGCTGACTGGTTTTGTCCCAGGTACTGGAGGTGCTGATCTCTCTGTGTGTGCCATGCTGACTGGTTTTGTCCCAGGTTCTGGAGGTGCTGAGCTCTCTGTGTGTGCCATGCTGACTGGTTTTGTCCCAGGTGCTGGAGGTGCTGAGCTCTCTGTGTGTGTGCCATGGTGTGGCAGTGCGCTCCAACCAGAACCTCATCTGTGACAGTCTGTTGCCAGAGAGAGACCTGCTGCTCCAAACACGCCTGGTCAACAAGGTTAACAGGTACTCTTTGGATTGATGTCTATTAATATGTCTGCTCTGTTCCATCGTAATCTGTTCTGAGCCATTCATTCCTCTCCGTTACATTCTGTGCTGTTTTATTCTGTTTTCTCTTTGCTTCTCAAATTCATTTTTGTTTATTTCAGATGTGGTTCTCTTTGTTTTATGTCTCTTTCTTTATATTCATTTCAATTTGTTTCTGCAGTATTTGCGTTTTAGTTGCTCAAACAGCTAACGATTAACACAGCGGTTCCTAACCTTTTCCGAGTCGAGGCCCGCCTGAAAATCAAAAAAATGCTCGCGTCCCACATCCGACCTCAAACACTACGGAGGCCAAATCGTGCGTTCTCAGAGCACTTTCTATCTTAACGATAAAAAGAAGCTGTCCATCAGCACCACACAGAAACTAAAAGTGAGGGGCTGTCTGCAAAAGGCGAATTATTATTATTATCTTTAATTTCATGTTATCGTCGATGTCATCCGTGATGATGTCGCTCTGCACTTATAGGGCTCATCCTTTTGTTGAAGAGCTGCTTCTGTCCTTCAGGGTCATGTCTTTGTTCGCTGTACCGGTTCCATTTTTCTCTTAACAGACCAGAAATGCTGATATCAAAGCAGTTATGTCCTTTTCTCACCCTCTTCCAGGGGGATTTGAGAAATTTGACATCTTCCTGAGGAGGTATGGTTTATTGCCTTTGCTCTATCATCACATGATCTTGAGGGATTTTCTCCATCATCATGTCTCCATAAGGTTTTTTTTATCTGTTGCTTTGACCTCCGACCTTTCTTTGAAAGTTTCCAACTTTTTCCATCTTCTCTCCGTTCCTCTTTGGTCAAACTTTGGATTCATTGATTTCATCATCTTCCGTTTCTTTTCTCTGTCTCTCAACATTTTGGCCTGTTCTTTCAGCTTGTCTTTTTTTTCTCCATCTGTCCCTTCTTCCTCACCAGCTGCCTCCTTGTCTCGTGTTTTCTTTTCCTTTCTCTGTCCATCAGCCTGTTTTCATCCTCAGGCCTTCTCTCTCATTTTCCTTTTCACTCTTCACATTCTGCACAATCCATTTTGCAGCTCACGTTGACCTCCTGTTCTGCTAAATCCCTCTACTTTCTACTTTCATTCTCTCTTCCTTTCTCTCTTCATTTTTCATCCTCTCCTCTTCCATCCTCTCCTCGCCTTCATTCGGTCAGTTCTCCGAGATGCTCTTTCGGACATGTCACTTTCTTTCTGATCCATCTTCTCATACGGTCTCATCTCTTTCATTATCTTTCACCAGCTCATAGTTCTCTCCCGACTTCTCCATTCTTTCAATTTTGCTACTTTTGTTTTCATGTCCACTGCTGTTAGACCTCTTGTCAGGGCAAGGTAAGTGTTGCTATTATTAGTGAACTGACATTAATTTCCCAGATGCGACCTGTTTGTCCTGTTTTTGATTCATAGCCATCCTTCGCTACTATCAAATTATCTTTGCGATTTCCGTTTCATCATGTGTTATTAGGTGGTGTGTGCATGGGTGATTTCCCAGCTGTAATGGCTAAGTCAATGCATTTTTCTTTCTTTCTCAGGGATTCTGTTTGTTACAACAATACTGGACTACGCGGCACTTGGTGTCAAAGCAGCCACGGGGGAACGTTTAACTGGTTATGAAACGGACATTTTAATTGAATACTATACTAATAAATGAGACCATTGGAGAGGGGATTGGCGATTTCTATATTGTTATTGCTGGTACGCTGTCCGGGCAGAGCGTCTGTCACGTGTCACCTCCATGTGAAACTGGTTGGAATTTTTGTTCCAGCCAGCAAATTAAGCAGTGACATTAGCCTTATGTTGTAAATAGAACAGTGGTGAAGCTCGCTGACTCAGTGTTCAGGAAATGCAGTTTTCGTTCCAGTACCGCTTTTGTCCACAGGCGGCGCTACAATAAACAGAAAGTTAAAGTTCCCCGTAGCTGCTTTTAACAGGTGGAGTTTTTCATACTGTATCAGTGTTTCTCTCACCCCTGTCATGCAAACCCTCTTTCCCCACCTGAACACCTGTCATTTTCACATGAGTTGATACTGTAAATGTGTCTTGATTTGAATTTAGTATTCCACTTGCAACAGGAATTCATTTGGTCTCTCAAAGAGCAAGTTTATAACATTTGGTTTTCTCAACAATCATGCTAAATTCATTTGAAATGAATCAAGGTATTAAAGAACATACAGTAAACAAAGCAAACAACCAATACAACTTGTTTTTACTTTAAAGCAGCTACGAGCAAGATTTTCCATTGTTATTAAACAGTCTAAATGTAATATTGATGCATCACATCTTACCTATAATAGTAGCTGAGACCAAAGCCGTGTGAATCGGAGATTGCTCTCTTGATGATTATAGAGTCTGTGTCCGGCGGGCCGGATAGACCAGGAAGTGAAACGAAACGGTTTATGGCAGCTGCCTGCCTTCAACCGTTTCGCTCTGCCTAGCAACAGACCATAAACAAGGGGCTTGCTACTCTTGCGAACATTTGTTTGGAAGTTATTTTGTTATTTTCTGGTTATGGCCCAAGTGGCTGCCGCAAACCGTTTCATTTCACTTCCTGATCTGCCGCGGCCGCAGACAGACTAATCATCAAGACAACACTGGCCGATTCACTCGGGGTTCAAGCGAGACTACTCGGCGTTGGTCTCGTCTACTATTAGAGGTAAGATGTGAGGCATCGATATTAAATTTTGACTGTTTAATAACAATCGAAAATCTTGCTCGTAGCAAGATAGCCATCATGAATGCTGAATACTAAAGGCCACAGAAAGCCACCATCTCTTTGTCTTCTCTTGTCTCCTTTCTGCTTCTCTGCTCTGCTCATCAAAGCATGAGGCCCAACATCTTCCTGGCTATGGGGGAAGATTCAGCCCAGCATCGGAGGTGGTACTACGAGCTGGTTGTGGATCATGTGGACCATTTCCTCACAGCTGAGCCCACCCACCTGCGCGTTGGCTGGGCCTGCACAGAGGGCTACCGGCCCAGGCCCACGGGAGGAGACGGCTGGGGGTCCGCCGGGGTGGGAGACGACCTCTGCTCCTACGGCTTTGATGGGCTTCACCTCTGGTCAGGTGAGGGTGCGTTTAAACCATAGACATTTAAACAGCTGATTCAGTGCATGTGCTACATGTCCGTGCACTTCTGGGAAACTCTTTCATTGAAATGGAATTCAAAATGTAGGAATATAAAGGTTAAAAAAAACTGTGTTTGAGAGGACAGGTGTAACATGTCTGAAGGATAAGAGTCTCCCTCCTAAATCTCAGGCTGTGTGGGTCGCAGAGTGAGCTCTCCCTTCCCTCACCTGCTGAAAGATGAGGATGTGGTCAGCTGCTGCCTTGACCTCCATGCTCCCTGCATCTCCTTCCGGGTCAACGGTCTGCCTGTCCAGGGCATGCTGGAGAACTTCAACAGCGACGGACTCCTTTATCCTGTGGTCAGCTTCTCTGCTGGAGTCAAGTCAGTGGCGATGATGTGTTTGTGTTTAGCTCTCCTCCATGGTTTTGTTTTGGTTTCTCTCAAAGTACATCAAACTAATTCTGAATATGAAAGACTTGAGACCAGTTGAGTTAAGCATCGAACCTATGCATTTCTATCATGTCATGAGATCAATACTTCCTTGTCTTATTTGTTGAAACCAGGGTTCGTTTCCTGTTTGGCGGGAGGCACGGGGAGTTCCGCTTCCTGCCCCCGCCAAGCTTTGCTCCATGTTCTGAGGCTCTGCTCCCCAGAGTCAAGCTGAAGGTAGAGCCATGTCAGAGATACACCCTGGACTATGGAGACGGGACACAAGAGCTCATTGGTCCATCAGTACCCCTCAAACCGACTACCTTCACTCCCACACCAGTAGACATCAGCAAGGTATGGATCAGCACAATTAAACAGATGTTGTTTCTTTCACAGAAAGGGCATTGCTTATTTATAGCGAAGTTATTATTATTATTTATTTATTTATTTTTAATCCAATTAAATTTACATCACATTTGAAGCTGACCATTTGTGGACAGCTGATGTTACCATGTCACTATACTTGTAACAGTATACGTACTTTATAACTGTATAAACGTTTTCTTCACTTGTCAATCCTGTATAGGTAGTATTGCTCCCACAACTGGAGCATATCCGAGAGAGACTGGCTGAGAATATCCACGAGCGCTGGGTGATGGAGAAGATCGATCTTGGATGGACACATGGACCTGTAAGAAAAGAGCAGGAACACTATTTTTTTGTTAAATCAGTATTTATTTTGTACCAATTGACCCTTTCACTTAATACTAACATGCTGCGCCGGGTCCAGCTTGCTTGGGTTTTGCTTGGTTAAACAGTGTGAACGATGTCAGCAGTGGGTTGCACCAGCTGTGCGTAAGTTGAAACGTAAGCTAGTTTGAACGTAAAGTCTCACTAAGTCCGAGTTTACGCACTACTAAAAATATTTGGGTTGCACCAAGTGAAATAGTTACAACGTAGGCATAAGTTAGAACTTAAAATTTACACCTACGTCTTACTAGGTGTAAAGTCCCCTGTAAAATAGCATTTGGCACGGATTGCAACTTGGCACCGTGGCGCATCGTTGTTTTGCGTCCGCAACGCGCTCTCCGTGATAAATTACACCCTTTGATATTTATGACTCACGCTTTTGTTTCCCACAAGCTGCAGCACTGCATACAAATTAAAATAACCGCAACAATTTAGTGAGGCAGGATGGTGGTATAGCCTACAATACTGATGAAGAGCTCACAGATAAACGTTAACACTAATATGAACCTAAACGAACGTTACTCAATAACGTTCTCATTTGATTAGTGTTGATGAAATATGAAAGCACTAATTTGCGGTGGGCAACATGTCCTGTTTTCACTCCACTTACTTAAACAACCGTAAATAAACACCGTTTCCACCGTGATTTTCACTGATTGGTCACAGATACTGTACACGTCATTGTCTGCGACACTATTTTGGTTAGTATGGACTTTAGGGTCTACTAGTTAAGATGTACCTTACGTCTCCGTGGTGCAACCAAACAAAGACACAACTTTAGTGTCAAACTAACTAGTTTGAACGTAGCAGTTAGTGTGGACTTTACACCCTAACTTAAGACAGAACTTCCGTTCAGCTGGTGCAACAGGCTGCAGAGCTTTTGTACAGGCCCAGTTCTACGGGGGTGCAAGACCATGCATTACACCCTCAGTTTGAATATTTTTCACCCTCAGTTGAAATTTGAATAATAGGCTTGCTGTCCGCCGCCGATATTACCGTCTTTCAGAGTCTGGCGGGAATCATTTTTAAAGCTAGAGTGAAGATACTGGTATCATATTATATCTTATCTATTATCTATATATTATATCTCGCTCCAAATTTAGGCAAAATCTTGGCGAGGGATAAACTGGCACCGCCATTTTCATTTAATTTTTTTTGACCTCTCACCTCAAGATAGCTGAATGAGAATGGGTTCTATGAGTACCCACAAGTCTCCCCTTTACAGACATGTCCACTTTATGCTAATCCCATTCAGTTTTTGGCAAAAATAAAAAACTTTTTTTTCCCCATGCAGTATAAATGTGTTATTTTTCCCTATTCCATTAGAATATTTCTGCATACTGGGGTCCCTAAACAGTCTTGGAAGTGCATAAATTGGGTATAACTGGAAAGCTGAGACTCGTGTGGATTCAAGTAGTCCATTTGTATTCATGTGTGATGATGTAAGTCCCCATAGTAGCATTTCATTGTAGTGAGACCATTTTTCAAAACTTGGACCTCATCTGTTCATCGGGGACCATTGCTACACCGACACTATTTTCCTTTGCTGTTGCCAGCCCGCACTGTGGCTAGACTCGTTGCTAGTGCATCGGCACCCCCACTAAGTTCAGATGATAGTCTAAGTCCTAAGTCATTTTGTTGTAGAACCTGTAGGCCTGTCTGTTTTACAGGTGAGAGATGAGGGTAAGCGGCAGGAGCCCGGTCTGGTGGAGTTCTCCAAGCTGCCAGAGCAGGACAGGAACCAGAACCTCCAGATGGCTCAGGACACCCTGAGGTGAGCTCCATTGTCTCTGTCAGGCAATGAACAAGTGTCACGGTGGTCATTTAAATCTAGTTATTCATTTTTTTATTTGAGATTCTCATTTTTCAGTTAAAAACGTATTCAGATACATAGATGCATGTCAATACAATGATCTGTCTCTCGCTGAAATTTTCAACTTGAGAGACGTCAACTATATACTGTAGTCAGTGTCTGTGATGGCCTATGTACAGTAGTAAGGACTGTTTTCCATGATTAGTGAATGCTTGTTTTATTGTTTTTCCAATGGAGGACACTCCTTGCTCTTGGTTTCCACATCGGATTAGCTGATGACCACGCTGACGAAGGAGTGACATTCATGAGGCTTCCCACCAAGTATGTAACATTGACATGTTGAAGATGATGTTGGATTACATCACGTCTTGAACCCATGTCTCTTTCTCAATTTACATTTGATGCATTTAACATCATATCCGACGGCCAAAGCACAAGTCCACAACAAAATAAGTAACTTGGCTGAAGAACTTAGAAGACACAAGATTTATTATGAGAAGGATGCATCCCGTCCAAATGGTGTTATAGTCTGTAGTACAGAGCTGGGGCGATAGGATTAGTGGCTAGGGTGATATGAGTGGTGCTGTGTGCTTAAAGGTTTGCACTTGTTGTATAACTATGCTAAAAAAAAGGGTCAGATATTTGAATGAGATATTTTAACAGATGACCTGCAAAGGCTTATAAACAACAAGCACTATTTCAATCATTTCATCTTTCATAACTGTTAAAGCAAAACTACAACCTCGCCACGTATTCACTTACACAGTCATTTTGGAATACCAGCTGTAATCTAGACACATTCATGTCCGCTCTCCATTTCCTTCCTTAGGTATCAGCAGCCTAGTGGCTACAGGCCTGCCCCAGTAGACCTGAGCCAGGTGTTTCTGAGCCCAGCCCTGGAGGAGGTGGTGGACCTGCTGGCTGAGAATGACCACAATGTATGGGCCAGGGAGCGCATCAGGCAGGGATGGACGTATGGAGTTCAACAGGTTTATGTTGCATTTCGTGTTTGTTTGATATACCCTGTCCTTTTGAAGTGTCCTTACGTTCAGTCATTAGATGTAGCCAAACTCAAAATGTATCGTTACACCTTCTAAGTATTTCCAATGGTACAGTAATATAAATGGAAAAGAAAGGAGATGATTTGAAGCAAACTGGAGTCAAATCGATACATTTCCAGTACATGATCTCTCAGTCAAACACACTAGTCCACACAGTAGCACTTTGCTCTGGCATCCAAAAAAGATTGATACTTTACTCCATTAGATGTACCTACCAGTTCTGACTCTTTGCCCCTACATTTTCAGGATGTGAAGGCCAAGCGGAGCCCACGCCTCGTGCCCTACAGACTTCTTGATGAGAAGAGTAGGAGGCTGGGGAGGGAGGGTCTCAGAGAGACTGTCTGTATGCTCCTAGCCTATGGCTACAGTCTTGAGCCCCTCAACCAGGAAGCGAGTATGCCTCAAAACCCTTTCACTGCCCTTATCAGCTATACCTTACATTTCATTTCTCTTGTATTTATTGTAACCAGTTTGTGCTAATATGAATGAATGAATCAAGTTACAGCTCTGTTTGTAATGAAATGAACATTAAATGAGGTGTGCATTGGCTGCCGCATTTTTTACACATATGAGGTAGAATGTTTAGACTATTGCAACATTTGTCAACATGCAAATACATACGCATACATACAGTCTATTCATTGGGAATTGAATTGTGCAAATCAGTTATCCATATTTGTATCCCCTTTCTTGGATTCGCAGCCACGCTGCCAGACCCGTGTCGCACCTGTGCTGAGAAGTGGCGAGTGTTCCGGCCAGATAAGTCGTACGCTGTGACCCGGGGGAAGTGGTACTTTGAGTTTGAGGTAGTGACAGTAGGGAACATGAGAGTGGGCTGGGCCCGGCCGGGCTGTACCTCAGACAGAGAGCTCGGCTCAGATGACCAGGCCTATGTCTTTGATGGCTCCAAGGTGAGAAATGTGCAGTGTGCTACGTGCACTTCACTGACAGTGTTACATGATTTCACTTCACTGACAGTGTTACATGATTTCACTTCACTGACAGTGTTACATGATTTCTGGGCCATTTGGAGCCACCAATGTGCAAAGTTGCCTGCTCCAGCTTTAATATTTAACTAAGCACAGTATGACAACCCTTATTATTTTAGAGTGTAGATTAAAAAAATCCCCTTTGGCTCTGTCTCTCTCTCTCTCTCTCTCTCTCTCTCTCTCTCTCTCTCTCTCTCTCTCTCTCTCTCTCTCTCTCTCTCTCTCTCTCTTTCAGGCCCAGTGGTACCATCAGGGAGGCGAGCCCCTGGGACGTCCCTGGCAGAGAGGTGATGTGGTGGGCTGTTTGGCGGACGTGGCTGAACGCACCATGATTGTCACGCTCAACGGAGAAGTGCTGTTTAACCACAGAGGATCAGAGCTGGCTGCCAAGGACTTTGATGTCGGCGACGGTCTGGAACAGTTTAATTTAAAACACTCAAGAGGTCTCCCTCAGAAAAGAGATTTCAATCTCAACTGAGACTTCCTGGTTAAATAAAGGTTAAATACAAAAGTCCCGCAAGATATTGATGTTAATTGTATCCCTGTGACAGTAGGGGCTCTATGGATGATGGATCACATTGTTGGTCGCTCAGTTGGCCGCTCTGTTCATGACTTTTCACGTGGGTGAAAAATCATGAACAGAAAAAAAGTGTACCGCACAGAGGTTGCAGACTTTCAAACCAGAGTTCGATTTTAATTTCAAACTATCCAAGACAAAAAAAAGATTTTTCACCGTATTCTGTAATTCCATTTCTCCCTCCTCATCTCTACCCAGGCCTGCTGCCAGTGGTCAGTGTTGGGGTGAACCAGGTAGGGAGGCTGAACCTCGGCCGCCAGGTGGGCACCCTGCAGTACTTCACTGTGTGTGGCCTTCAGGAGGGCTACGAGCCCTTTGCTGTCAACATGGCCAGAGACCCAGCCCTGTGGATGAGCTGGAGACAGCCTCAGTTCACCTCCATACTGCCTGATCATCACAATTTACTGGTTAGTTGATACAGTTTAATACGGGTTCTTTTGGGCCTAGCGAGGCTTGGTGAATGAGATACGGGCTTCTAGGAGAGGAATAATTCTGAGAGGAATAAAAACACTTGGAGAGCCAGGGTTGCTTAGCCCTGGTTAATCAGTCTTTTATTCTGAAACTGTCATTTAAGGTCAGCAGAGTCAGTGGGTCAGCCGAGGCCTCGTCCAGCCTGAGGGTCTCTCAGCGGGCTTTTGCACACCAGGCTGGAGGCAGTGAGATGGGCTTTTACCGACTCAGC
>NW_028151218.1:0-37630 GCF_964638095.1 Poromitra crassiceps | reverse complement strand
ACTCCGCACTGAGTCGATGCGGTCTTAGCCTCTCTGGTGTCAACACTCTGTCTGATTTTGGATTTTTTTTTTTTTTCCAAAATCAGACTTGACACCAGAGAGGCTGAATACCGCACTGAGTCAATGCGGTCTAGCCTCTCTGGTCTCAACACTCGTGTCTGATTTTGGATTTTTTTTTTTTTTTTCCAAAATCAGACTTGACACCAGAGAGGCTGAATACCGCACTGAGTCAATGCGGTCTTAGCCTCTCTGGTCTCAACACTCTGTCTGATTTTGGATTTTTTTTTTTTTTTTTCCAAAATCAGACTTGACACCAGAGAGGCTGAATACCGCACTGAGTCAATGCGGTCTTAGCCTCTCTGGTCTCAACACTCTGTCTGATTTTGGATTTTTTTTTTTATTCTTTTCCAAAATCAGACTTGACACCAGAGAGGCTGAATACCGCACTGAGTCAATGCGGTCTTAGCCTCTCTGGTCTCAACACTCTGTCTGATTTTGGATTTTTTTTTTTTTTTCCAAAATCAGACTTTGACACCAGAGAGGCTGAATACCGCACTGAGTCAATGCGGTCTTAGCCTCTCTGGTCTCAACACTCTGTCTGATTTTGGATTTTTTTTTTTTCTTTTCCAAGAATCAGACTTGACACCAGAGAGGCTGAATACCGCACTGAGTCAATGCGGTCTTAGCCTCTCTGGTGTCAACACTCTGTCTGATTTTGGATTTTTTTTTTTTTTTTCCAAAATCAGACTTGACACCAGAGAGGCTGAATACCGCACTGAGTCAATGCGGTCTTAGCCTCTCTGGTCTCAACACTCTGTCTGATTTTGGATTTTTTTTTTTTTTCCAAAAATCAGACTTGACACCAGAGAGGCTGAATACCGCACTGAGTCAATGCGGTCTTAGCCTCTCTGGTCTCAACACTCTGTCTGATTTTTGGATTTTTTTTCTTTTTTTTTTCCAAAATCAGACTTGACACCAGAGAGGCTGAATACCGCACTGACTCAATGCGGTCTTAGCCTCTCTGTGTCAACACTCTGTCTGATTTTGGATTTTTTTTTTTTTTTCTAAAATCAGACTTGACACCAGAGAGGCTGAATACCGCACTGAGTCAATGCGGTCTTAGCCTCTCTGGTGTCAACACTCTGTCTGATTTTGGATTTTTTTTTTTTCAAAAATCAGACTTGACACCAGAGAGGCTGAATACCGCACTGAGTCAATGCGGTCTTAGCCTCTCTGGTGTCAACACTCTGTCTGATTTTGGATTTTTTTTTTTTCCAAAATCAGACTTGACACCAGAGAGCTGAATACCGCACTGAGTCAATGCGGTCTTAGCCTCTCTGGTGTCAACACTCTGTCTGATTTTGGATTTTTTTTTTTTTTTTTCAAAATCAGACTTGACACCAGAGAGGCTGAATACCGCACTGAGTCAATGCGGTCTTAGCCTCTCTGGTGTCAACACTCTGTCTGATTTTGGATTTTTTTTTTTTTTTTTTCCAAAATCAGACTTTGACACCAGAGAGGCTGAATACCGCACTGAGTCAATGCGGTCTTAGCCTCTCTGGTGTCAACACTCTGTCTGATTTTGGATTTTTTTTTTTTTTTTTTCAAATCAGACTTGACACCAGAGAGGCTGAATACCGCACTGAGTCAATGCGGTCTTAGCCTCTCTGGTGTCAACACTCTGTCTGATTTTGGATTTTTTTTTTTTTTTCAAAAATCAGACTTGACACCAGAGAGGCTGAATACCGCACTAAGTCAATGCGGTCTTAGCCTCTCTAGTGTCAACACTCTGTCTGATTTTGGATTTTTTTTTTTTTTTCCAAAATCAGACTTGACACCAGAGAGGCTGAATACCGCACTGAGTCAATGCGGTCTTAGCCTCTCTGGTGTCAACACTCTGTCTGATTTTGGATTTTTTTTTTTTTTTCCAAATCAGACTTGACACCAGAGAGGCTGAATACCGCACTGAGTCAATGCGGTCTTAGCCTCTCTGGTCTCAACACTCTGTCTGATTTTGGATTTTTTTTTTTTTTTCCAAAATCAGACTTGACACCAGAGAGGCTGAATACCGCACTGAGTCAATGCGGTCTTAGCCTCTCTGGTCTCAACACTTCTGTCTGATTTTGGATTTTTTTTTTTTTTTCCAAAATCAGACTTGACACCCAGAGAGGCTGAATACCGCACTGACTCAATGCGGTCTTAGCCTCTCTGGTGTCAACACTCTGTCTGATTTTGGATTTTTTTTTTTTTTTCCAAAATCAGACTTGACACCAGAGAAGCTGAATACCGCACTGAGTCAATGCGGTCTTAGCCTCTCTGGTGTCAACACTCTGTCTGATTTTGGATTTTTTTTTTTTGTTTTTTCCAAAATCAGACTTGAAACCAGAGAGGCTGAATACCGCACTGAGTCAATGCAGTCTTAGCCGTCTCTGGTCTCAACACTCTGTCTGATTTTGGATTTTTTTTTTTTTCCAAAGTCAGACTTGACACCAGAGAGGCTGAATACCGCACTGAGTCAATGCGGTCTTAGCCTCTCTGGTCTCAACACTCTGTCTGATTTTGGATTTTTTTTTTTTTTTTTCAAAGTCAGACTTGACACCAGAGAGCTGAATACCGCACTGAGTCAATGCGGTCTTAGCCTCTCTGGTCTCAACACTCTGTCTGATTTTGGATTTTTTTTTTTTTTTTTCAAAGTCAGACTTGACACCAGAGAGGCTGAATACCGCACTGAGTCAATGCGGTCTTAGCCTCTCTGTGTCAACACTCTGTCTGATTTTGGATTTTTTTTTTTTTTTTCAAAGTCAGACTTGACACCAGAGAGGCTGAATACCGCACTGAGTCAATGCGGTCTTAGCCTCTCTGGTCTCAACACTCTGTCTGATTTTGGATTTTTTTTTTTTTTTTTCAAAGTCAGACTTGACACCAGAGAGGCTGAATACCGCACTGAGTCAATGCGGTCTTAGCCTCTCTGGTCTCAACACTCTGTCTGATTTTGGATTTTTTTTTTTTTTTCAAAGTCAGACTTGACACCAGAGAGGCTGAATACCGCACTGAGTCAATGCGGTCTTAGCCTCTCTGTGGTGTCAACACTCTGTCTGATTTTGGATTTTTTTTTTTTTTTCAAAGTCAGACTTGACACCAGAGAGGCTGAATACCGCACTGAGTCAATGCGGTCTTAGCTCTCTGGTCTCAACACTCTGTCTGATTTTGGATTTTTTTTTTTTTTTTCAAAGTCAGACTTGACACCAGAGAGGCTGAATACCGCACTGAGTCAATGCGGTCTTAGCCTCTCTAGTGTCAACACTCTGTCTGATTTTGGATTTTTTTTTTTTTTTTCCAAAATCAGACTTGACACCAGAGAGGCTGAATACCGCACTGAGTCAATGCGGTCTTAGCCTCTCTGGTCTCAACACTCTGTCTGATTTTGGATTTTTTTTTTTTTCTTTTCCAAAATCAGACTTGACACCAGAGAGGCTGAATACCGCACTGAGTCAATGCGGTCTTAGCCTCTCTGGTCTCAACAACTCTGTCTGATTTTGGATTTTTTTTTTTTTTTCCAAAATCAGACTTGACACCAGAGAGGCTGAATACCGCACTGAGTCAATGCGGTCTTAGCCTCTCTGGTCTCAACACTCTGTCTGATTTTGGATTTTTTTTTTTTTTTTTTTTCCAAAATCAGACTTGACACCAGAGAGGCTGAATACCGCACTGACTCAATGCGGTCTTAGCCTCTCTGGTGTCAACACTCTGTCTGATTTTGGATTTTTTTTTTTTTTTTCCAAAATCAGACTTGACACCAGAGAGGCTGAATACCGCACTGAGTCAATGCGGTCTTAGCCTCTCTGGTCTCAACACTCTGTCTGATTTTGGATTTTTTTTTTTTTTTTTTTCCAAAATCAGACTTGACACCAGAGAGGCTGAATACCGCACTGAGTCAATGCGGTCTTAGCCTCTCTGGTGTCAACACTCTGTCTGATTTTGGATTTTTTTTTTTTTTCAAAATCAGACTTGACACCAGAGAGGCTGAATACCGCACTGAGTCAATGCGGTCTTAGCCTCTCTGGTCTCAACACTCGGTCTGATTTTGGATTTTTTTTTTTTCCAAAATCAGACTTGACACCAGAGAGGCTGAATACCGCACTGAGTCAATGCGGTCTTAGCCTCTCTGGTCTCAACACTCTGTCTGATTTTGGTTGTTTTTTTTGTTTTTTCCAAAATCAGACTTGACACAGAGAAGCTGAATACCGCACTGAGTCAATGCGGTCTTAGCCTCTCTGGTGTCAACACTCTGTCTGATTTTGGATTTTTTTTTTTTTTTTTTTTCCAAAATCAGACTTGAAACCAGAGAGGCTGAATACCGCACTGAGTCAATGCAGTCTTAGCCTCTCTGGTCTCAACACTCTGTCTGATTTTGGATTTTTTTTTTTTTTTCCAAAATCAGACTTGACACCAGAGAGGCTGAATACCGCACTGAGTCAATGCGGTCTTAGCCTCTCTGGTCTCAACACTCTGTCTGATTTTGGATTTTTTTTTTTTCTTTTCAAAAATCAGACTTGACACCAGAGAGGCTGAATACCGCACTGAGTCAATGCGGTCTTAGCCTCTCTGGTGTCAACACTCTGTCTGATTTTGGATTTTTTTTTTTTTTTTTCCAAAATCAGACTTGACACCAGAGAGGCTGAATACCGCACTGAGTCAATGCGGTCTTAGCCTCTCTGGTCTCAACACTCTGTCTGATTTTGGATTTTTTTTTTTTTTTTTTCCAAAATCAGACTTGACACCAGAGAGGCTGAATACCGCACTGAGTCAATGCGGTCTTAGCCTCTCTGGTCTCAACACTCTGTCTGATTTTGGATTTTTTTTTTTTTTTTCCAAAATCAGACTTGACACCAGAGAGGCTGAATACCGCACTGACTCAATGCGGTCTTAGCCTCTCTGGTGTCAACACTCTGTCTGATTTTGGATTTTTTTTTTTTTTTTTCCAAAATCAGACTTGACACCAGAGAGGCTGAATACCGCACTGAGTCAATGCGGTCTTAGCCTCTCTGGTGTCAACACTCTGTCTGATTTTGGATTTTTTTTTTTTTTTCAAAATCAGACTTGACACCAGAGAGGCTGAATACCGCACTGAGTCAATGCGGTCTTAGCCTCTCTGGTCTCAACACTCAGGTCTTATTTGGATTTTTTTTTTTTTTCCCAAAATCAGACTTGACACCAGAGAGGCTGAATACCGCACTGAGTCAATGCGGTCTTAGCCTCTCTGGTCTCAACACTCTGTCTGATTTTGGTTGTTTTTTTTTTTTTTTCCAAAATCAGACTTGACACCAGAGAAGCTGAATACCGCACTGAGTCAATGCGGTCTTAGCCTCTCTGGTGTCAACACTCTGTCTGATTTTGGATTTTTTTTTTTTTTTTTTTCCAAAATCAGACTTGAAACCAGAGAGGCTGAATACCGCACTGAGTCAATGCAGTCTTAGCCTCTCTGGTCTCAACACTCTGTCTGATTTTGGATTTTTTTTTTTTTTTTCCAAAATCAGACTTGACACCAGAGAGGCTGAATACCGCACTGAGTCAATGCGGTCTTAGCCTCTCTGGTCTCAACACTCTGTCTGATTTTGGATTTTTTTTTTTTCTTTTCCAAAATCAGACTTGACACCAGAGAGGCTGAATACCGCACTGAGTCAATGCGGTCTTAGCCTCTCTGGTCTCAACACTCTGTCTGATTTTGGATTTTTTTTTTTCTTTTCCAAAATCAGACTTGACACCAGAGAGGCTGAATACCGCACTGAGTCAATGCGGTCTTAGCCTCTCTGGTGTCAACACTCTGTCTGATTTTGGATTTTTTTTTTTTTTTTTCCAAAATCAGACTTGACACCAGAGAGGCTGAATACCGCACTGAGTCAATGCGGTCTTAGCCTCTCTGGTCTCAACACTCTGTCTGATTTTGGATTTTTTTTTTTTTTTTTTCCAAAATCAGACTTGACACCAGAGAGGCTGAATACCGCACTGAGTCAATGCGGTCTTAGCCTCTCTGGTCTCAACACTCTGTCTGATTTTGGATTTTTTTTTTTTTTTTCCAAAATCAGACTTGACACCAGAGAGGCTGAATACCGCACTGAGTCAATGCGGTCTTAGCCTCTCTGGTCTCAACACTCTGTCTGATTTTGGATTTTTTTTTTTTTTTTTCCAAAATCAGACTTGACACCAGAGAGGCTGAATACCGCACTGACTCAATGCGGTCTTAGCCTCTCTGGTGTCAACACTCTGTCTGATTTTGGATTTTTTTTTTTTTTTCTAAAATCAGACGACACCAGAGAGGCTGAATACCGCACTGAGTCAATGCGGTCTTAGCCTCTCTGGTCTCAACACTCTGTCTGATTTTGGATTTTTTTTTTTTTTTTTCCAAAATCAGACTTGACACCAGAGAGCTGAATACCGCACTGAGTCAATGCGGTCTTAGCCTCTCTGGTCTCAACACTCTGTCTGATTTTGGATTTTTTTTTTTTTTTCCAAAATCAGACTTGACACCAGAGAGGCTGAATACCGCACTGACTCAATGCGGTCTTAGCCTCTCTGGTGTCAACACTCTGTCTGATTTTGGATTTTTTTTTTTTTTTCTAAAATCAGACTGACACCAGAGAGGCTGAATACCGCACTGAGTCAATGCGGTCTTAGCCTCTCTGGTGTCAACACTCTGTCTGATTTTGGATTTTTTTTTTTTTTCAAAATCAGACTTGACACCAGAGAGGCTGAATACCGCACTGAGTCAATGCGGTCTTAGCCTCTCTGGTGTCAACACTCTGTCTGATTTTGGATTTTTTTTTTTTTTTTCAAAGTCAGACTTGACACCAGAGAGGCTGAATACCGCACTGAGTCAATGCGGTCTTAGCACTCATCTGGTCTCAACACTCTGTCTGATTTTGGATTTTTTTTTTTTTTTTCAAAGTCAGACTTGACACCAGAGAGGCTGAATACCGCACTGAGTCAATGCGGTCTTAGCCTCTCTGGTCTCAACACTCTGTCTGATTTTGGATTTTTTTTTTTTTTTTTCAAAGTCAGACTTGACACCAGAGAGGCTGAATACCGCACTGAGTCAATGCGGTCTTAGCCTCTCTGGTGTCAACACTCTGTCTGATTTTGGATTTTTTTTTTTTTTTCAAAGTCAGACTTGACACCAGAGAGGCTGAATACCGCACTGAGTCAATGCGGTCTTAGCCTCTCTGGTCTCAACACTCTGTCTGATTTTGGATTTTTTTTTTTTTTTTCAAAGTCAGACTTGACACCAGAGAGGCTGAATACCGCACTGAGTCAATGCGGTCTTAGCCTCTCTGGTCTCAACACTCTGTCTGATTTTGGATTTTTTTTTTTTTTTTCAAAGTCAGACTTGACACCAGAGAGGCTGAATACCGCATTGAGTCAATGCGGTCTTAGCCTCTCTGGTCTCAACACTCTGTCTGATTTTGGATTTTTTTTTTTTTTTTCAAAGTCAGACTTGACACCAGAGAGGCTGAATACCGCACTGAGTCAATGCGGTCTTAGCCTCTCTGGTCTCAACACTCTGTCTGATTTTGGATTTTTTTTTTTTTTTTCAAAGTCAGACTTGACACCAGAGAGGCTGAATACCGCACTGAGTCAATGCGGTCTTAGCCTCTCTGGTGTCAACACTCTGTCTGATTTTGGATTTTTTTTTTTTTTTTCAAAGTCAGACTTGACCCAGAGAGGCTGAATACCGCACTGAGTCAATGCGGTCTTAGCCTCTCTGGTGTCAACACTCTGTCTGATTTTGGATTTTTTTTTTTTTTTTTCAAAGTCAGACTTGACACCAGAGAGGCTGAATACCGCACTGAGTCAATGCGGTCTTAGCCTCTCTGGTCTCAACACTCTGTCTGATTTTGGATTTTTTTTTTTTTTTTCAAAGTCAGACTTGACACCAGAGAGGCTGAATACCGCACTGAGTCAATGCGGTCTTAGCCTCTCTGGTCTCAACACTCTGTCTGATTTTGGATTTTTTTTTTTTTTTTTCAAAGTCAGACTTGACACCAGAGAGGCTGAATACCGCACTGAGTCAATGCGGTCTTAGCCTCTCTGGTGTCAACACTCTGTCTGATTTTGGATTTTTTTTTTTTTTTTTCAAAGTCAGACTTGACACCAGAGAGGCTGAATACCGCACTGAGTCAATGCGGTCTTAGCCTCTCTGGTCTCAACACTCTGTCTGATTTTGGATTTTTTTTTTTTTTTTTCCAAAATCAGACTTGACACCAGAGAGGCTGAATACCGCACTGAGTCAATGCGGTCTTAGCCTCTCTGGTGTCAACACTCTGTCTGATTTTGGATTTTTTTTTTTTTTTCCAAAATCAGACTTGACACCAGAGAGGCTGAATACCGCACTGAGTCAATGCGGTCTTAGCCTCTCTGGTCTCAACACTCGGTCTGATTTGGATTTTTTTTTTTTTTTCCCAAAATCAGACTTGACACCAGAGAGGCTGAATACCGCACTGAGTCAATGCGGTCTTAGCCTCTCTGGTCTCAACACTCTGTCTGATTTTGGTTGTTTTTTTGTTTTTTTCCAAAATCAGACTTGACACCAGAGAAGCTGAATACCGCACTGAGTCAATGCGGTCTTAGCCTCTCTGGTGTCAACACTCTGTCTGATTTTGGATTTTTTTTTATTTTTTTTTCCAAAATCAGACTTGAAACCAGAGAGGCTGAATACCGCACTGAGTCAATGCAGTCTTAGCCTCTCTGGTCTCAACACTCTGTCTGATTTTGGATTTTTTTTTTTTTTTCCAAAATCAGACTTGACACCAAGAGAGGCTGAATACCGCACTGAGTCAATGCGGTCTTAGCCTCTCTGGTCTCAACACTCTGTCTGATTTTGGATTTTTTTTTTTTCTTTTCCAAAATCAGACTTGACACCAGAGAGGCTGAATACCGCACTGAGTCAATGCGGTCTTAGCCTCTCTGTGTCAACACTCTGTCTGATTTTGGATTTTTTTTTTTTTTTTCCAAAATCAGACTTGACACCAGAGAGGCTGAATACCGCACTGAGTCAATGCGGTCTTAGCCTCTCTGGTCTCAACACTCTGTCTGATTTTGGATTTTTTTTTTTTTTTTCCAAAATCAGACTTGACACCAGAGAGGCTGAATACCGCACTGACTCAATGCGGTCTTAGCCTCTCTGGTGTCAACACTCTGTCTGATTTTGGATTTTTTTTTTTTTTTTTCCCAAATCAGACTTGACACCAGAGAGGCTGAATACCGCACTGAGTCAATGCGGTCTTAGCCTCTCTGGTGTCAACACTCTGTCTGATTTTGGATTTTTTTTTTTTTTCCAAAATCAGACTTGACACCAGAGAGGCTGAATACCGCACTGAGTCAATGCGGTCTTAGCCTCTCTGGTCTCAACACTCGGTCTGATTTTGGATTTTTTTTTTTTTTTCCCAAAATCAGACTTGACACCAGAGAGGCTGAATACCGCACTGAGTCAATGCGGTCTTAGCCTCTCTGGTCTCAACACTCTGTCTGATTTTGGTTGTTTTTTTTTTTTTTTCCAAAATCAGACTTGACACCAGAGAAGCTGAATACCGCACTGAGTCAATGCGGTCTTAGCCTCTCTGGTGTCAACACTCTGTCTGATTTTGGATTTTTTTTTTTTTTTTTTTCCAAAATCAGACTTGAAACCAGAGAGGCTGAATACCGCACTGAGTCAATGCAGTCTTAGCCTCTCTGGTCTCAACACTCTGTCTGATTTTGGATTTTTTTTTTTTTTTTCCAAAATCAGACTTGACACCAGAGAGGCTGAATACCGCACTGAGTCAATGCGGTCTTAGCCTCTCTGGTCTCAACACTCTGTCTGATTTTGGATTTTTTTTTTTTCTTTTCCAAAATCAGACTTGACACCAGAGAGGCTGAATACCGCACTGAGTCAATGCGGTCTTAGCCTCTCTGGTGTCAACACTCTGTCTGATTTTGGATTTTTTTTTTTTTTTTTCCAAAATCAGACTTGACACCAGAGAGGCTGAATACCGCACTGAGTCAATGCGGTCTTAGCCTCTCTGGTCTCAACACTCTGTCTGATTTTGGATTTTTTTTTTTTTTTTCCAAAATCAGACTTGACACCAGAGAGGCTGAATACCGCACTGAGTCAATGCGGTCTTAGCCTCTCTGGTCTCAACACTCTGTCTGATTTTGGATTTTTTTTTTTTTTTTCCAAAATCAGACTTGACACCAGAGAGGCTGAATACCGCACTGACTCAATGCGGTCTTAGCCTCTCTGGTGTCAACACTCTGTCTGATTTTGGATTTTTTTTTTTTTTCTAAAATCAGACTTGACACCAGAGAGGCTGAATACCGCACTGAGTCAATGCGGTCTTAGCCTCTCTGGTGTCAACACTCTGTCTGATTTTGGATTTTTTTTTTTTTCAAAAATCAGACTTGACACCAGAGAGGCTGAATACCGCACTGAGTCAATGCGGTCTTAGCCTCTCTGGTGTCAACACTCTGTCTGATTTTGGATTTTTTTTTTTTCCAAAATCAGACTTGACACCAGAGAGGCTGAATACCGCACTGAGTCAATGCGGTCTTAGCCTCTCTGGTGTCAACACTCTGTCTGATTTTGGATTTTTTTTTTTTTTTCAAAAATCAGACTTGACACCAGAGAGGCTGAATACCGCACTAAGTCAATGCGGTCTTAGCCTCTCTGGTGTCAACACTCTGTCTGATTTTGGATTTTTTTTTTTTTTTTTTCCAAAATCAGACTTGACACCAGAGAGGCTGAATACCGCACTGAGTCAATGCGGTCTTAGCCTCTCTGGTGTCAACACTCTGTCTGATTTTGGATTTTTTTTTTTTTTTTTTTCAAAATCAGACTTGACACCAGAGAGGCTGAATACCGCACTGAGTCAATGCGGTCTTAGCCTCTCTGGTGTCAACACTCTGTCTGATTTTGGATTTTTTTTTTTTTTCAAAAATCAGACTTGACACCAGAGAGGCTGAATACCGCACTAAGTCAATGCGGTCTTAGCCTCTCTAGTGTCAACACTCTGTCTGATTTTGGATTTTTTTTTTTTTTCCAAAATCAGACTTGACACCAGAGAGGCTGAATACCGCACTGAGTCAATGCGGTCTTAGCCTCTCTGGTGTCAACACTCTGTCTGATTTTGGATTTTTTTTTTTTTTTTTTCCAAAATCAGACTTGACACCAGAGAGGCTGAATACCGCACTGAGTCAATGCGGTCTTAGCCTCTCTGGTCTCAACACTCTGTCTGATTTTGGATTTTTTTTTTTTTTTTCCAAAATCAGACTTGACACCAGAGAGGCTGAATACCGCACTGAGTCAATGCGGTCTTAGCCTCTCTGGTCTCAACACTCTGTCTGATTTTGGATTTTTTTTTTTTTTTTTCCAAAATCAGACTTGACACCAGAGAGGCTGAATACCGCACTGACTCAATGCGGTCTTAGCCTCTCTGGTGTCAACACTCTGTCTGATTTTGGATTTTTTTTTTTTTTTTTCCAAAATCAGACTTGACACCAGAGAGGCTGAATACCGCACTGAGTCAATGCGGTCTTAGCCTCTCTGGTCTCAACACTCTGTCTGATTTTGGATTTTTTTTTTTTTTTTTCCAAAATCAGACTTGACACCAGAGAGGCTGAATACCGCACTGAGTCAATGCGGTCTTAGCCTCTCTGGTGTCAACACTCTGTCTGATTTTGGATTTTTTTTTTTTTTCCAAAATCAGACTTGACACCAGAGAGGCTGAATACCGCACTGAGTCAATGCGGTCTTAGCCTCTCTGGTCTCAACACTCGGTCTGATTTTGGATTTTTTTTTTTTTTTCCCAAAATCAGACTTGACACCAGAGAGGCTGAATACCGCACTGAGTCAATGCGGTCTTAGCCTCTCTGGTCTCAACACTCTGTCTGATTTTGGTTGTTTTTTTTTTTTTTCCAAAATCAGACTTGACACCAGAGAAGCTGAATACCGCACTGACTCAATGCGGTCTTAGCCTCTCTGGTGTCAACACTCTGTCTGATTTTGGATTTTTTTTTTTTTTTTTTTCCAAAATCAGACTTGAAACCAGAGAGGCTGAATACCGCACTGAGTCAATGCAGTCTTAGCCTCTCTGGTCTCAACACTCTGTCTGATTTTGGATTTTTTTTTTTTTTTCCAAAATCAGACTTGACACCAGAGAGGCTGAATACCGCACTGAGTCAATGCGGTCTTAGCCTCTCTGGTCTCAACACTCTGTCTGATTTTGGATTTTTTTTTTTTCTTTTCCAAAATCAGACTTGACACCAGAGAGGCTGAATACCGCACTGAGTCAATGCGGTCTTAGCCTCTCTGGTGTCAACACTCTGTCTGATTTTGGATTTTTTTTTTTTTTTTTTCCAAAATCAGACTTGACACCAGAGAGGCTGAATACCGCACTGAGTCAATGCGGTCTTAGCCTCTCTGGTCTCAACACTCTGTCTGATTTTGGATTTTTTTTTTTTTTTTCCAAAATCAGACTTGACACCAGAGAGGCTGAATACCGCACTGAGTCAATGCGGTCTTAGCCTCTCTGGTCTCAACACTCTGTCTGATTTTGGATTTTTTTTTTTTTTTTCCAAAATCAGACTTGACACCAGAGAGGCTGAATACCGCACTGACTCAATGCGGTCTTAGCCTCTCTGGTGTCAACACTCTGTCTGATTTTGGATTTTTTTTTTTTTTTTTCCAAAATCAGACTTGACACCAGAGAGGCTGAATACCGCACTGAGTCAATGCGGTCTTAGCCTCTCTGGTGTCAACACTCTGTCTGATTTTGGATTTTTTTTTTTTTTCCAAAATCAGACTTGACACCAGAGAGGCTGAATACCGCACTGAGTCAATGCGGTCTTAGCCTCTCTGGTCTCAACACTCGGTCTTATTTTGGATTTTTTTTTTTTTTTCCCAAAATCAGACTTGACACCAGAGAGGCTGAATACCGCACTGAGTCAATGCGGTCTTAGCCTCTCTGGTCTCAACACTCTGTCTGATTTTGGTTTTTTTTTTTTTTTTTCCAAAATCAGACTTGACACCAGAGAAGCTGAATACCGCACTGAGTCAATGCGGTCTTAGCCTCTCTGGTGTCAACACTCTGTCTGATTTTGGATTTTTTTTTTTTTTTTTTTCCAAAATCAGACTTGAAACCAGAGAGGCTGAATACCGCACTGAGTCAATGCAGTCTTAGCCTCTCTGGTCTCAACACTCTGTCTGATTTTGGATTTTTTTTTTTTTTTCCAAAATCAGACTTGACACCAGAGAGGCTGAATACCGCACTGAGTCAATGCGGTCTTAGCCTCTCTGGTCTCAACACTCTGTCTGATTTTGGATTTTTTTTTTTTCTTTTCCAAAATCAGACTTGACACCAGAGAGGCTGAATACCGCACTGAGTCAATGCGGTCTTAGCCTCTCTGGTGTCAACACTCTGTCTGATTTTGGATTTTTTTTTTTTTTTTTTCCAAAATCAGACTTGACACCAGAGAGGCTGAATACCGCACTGAGTCAATGCGGTCTTAGCCTCTCTGGTCTCAACACTCTGTCTGATTTTGGATTTTTTTTTTTTTTTTTCCAAAATCAGACTTGACACCAGAGAGGCTGAATACCGCACTGAGTCAATGCGGTCTTAGCCTCTCTGGTCTCAACACTCTGTCTGATTTTGGATTTTTTTTTTTTTTTTCCAAAATCAGACTTGACACCAGAGAGGCTGAATACCGCACTGACTCAATGCGGTCTTAGCCTCTCTGGTGTCAACACTCTGTCTGATTTTGGATTTTTTTTTTTTTTCTAAAATCAGACGACACCAGAGAGGCTGAATACCGCACTGAGTCAATGCGGTCTTAGCCTCTCTGGTGTCAACACTCTGTCTGATTTTGGATTTTTTTTTTTTTCAAAAATCAGACTTGACACCAGAGAGGCTGAATACCGCACTGAGTCAATGCGGTCTTAGCCTCTCTGGTGTCAACACTCTGTCTGATTTTGGATTTTTTTTTTTTCCAAAATCAGACTTGACACCAGAGAGGCTGAATACCGCACTGAGTCAATGCGGTCTTAGCCTCTCTGGTGTCAACACTCTGTCTGATTTTGGATTTTTTTTTTTTTTCAAAAATCAGACTTGACACCAGAGAGGCTGAATACCGCACTAAGTCAATGCGGTCTTAGCCTCTCTGGTGTCAACACTCTGTCTGATTTTGGATTTTTTTTTTTTTTTTTCCAAAATCAGACTTGACACCAGAGAGGCTGAATACCGCACTGAGTCAATGCGGTCTTAGCCTCTCTGGTGTCAACACTCTGTCTGATTTTGGATTTTTTTTTTTTTTTTTCAAAATCAGACTTGACACCAGAGAGGCTGAATACCGCACTGAGTCAATGCGGTCTTAGCCTCTCTGGTGTCAACACTCTGTCTGATTTTGGATTTTTTTTTTTTTTTCAAAAATCAGACTTGACACCAGAGAGGCTGAATACCGCACTAAGTCAATGCGGTCTTAGCCTCTCTAGTGTCAACACTCTGTCTGATTTTGGATTTTTTTTTTTTTTTTCCAAAATCAGACTTGACACCAGAGAGGCTGAATACCGCACTGAGTCAATGCGGTCTTAGCCTCTCTGGTCTCAACACTGTCTGATTTTGGATTTTTTTTTTTTTTTTTTCTAAAATCAGACTTGACACCAGAGAGGCTGAATACCGCACTGACTCAATGCGGTCTTAGCCTCTCTGGTGTCAACACTCTGTCTGATTTTGGATTTTTTTTTTTTTTTTTCCAAAATCAGACTTGACACCAGAGAGGCTGAATACCGCACTGAGTCAATGCGGTCTTAGCCTCTCTGGTCTCAACACTCTGTCTGATTTTGGATTTTTTTTTTTTTTTTCAAAGTCAGACTTGACACCAGAGAGGCTGAATACCGCACTGAGTCAATGCGGTCTTAGCCTCTCTGGTGTCAACACTCTGTCTGATTTTGGATTTTTTTTTTTTTTTTCAAAGTCAGACTTGACACCAGAGAGGCTGAATACCGCACTGAGTCAATGCGGTCTTAGCCTCTCTGGTCTCAACACTCTGTCTGATTTTGGATTTTTTTTTTTTTTTTCAAAGTCAGACTTGACACCAGAGAGGCTGAATACCGCACTGAGTCAATGCGGTCTTAGCCTCTCTGGTCTCAACACTCTGTCTGATTTTGGATTTTTTTTTTTTTTTTCAAAGTCAGACTTGACACCAGAGAGGCTGAATACCGCACTGAGTCAATGCGGTCTTAGCCTCTCTGGTGTCAACACTCTGTCTGATTTTGGATTTTTTTTTTTTTTTTCAAAGTCAGACTTGACACCAGAGAGGCTGAATACCGCACTGAGTCAATGCGGTCTTAGCCTCTCTGGTGTCAACACTCTGTCTGATTTTGGATTTTTTTTTTTTTTTTTAAAGTCAGACTTGACACCAGAGAGGCTGAATACCGCACTGAGTCAATGCGGTCTTAGCCTCTCTGGTCTCAACACTCTGTCTGATTTTGGATTTTTTTTTTTTTTTTCAAAGTCAGACTTGACACCAGAGAGGCTGAATACCGCACTGAGTCAATGCGGTCTTAGCCTCTCTGGTGTCAACACTCTGTCTGATTTTGGATTTTTTTTTTTTTTTCAAAAATCAGACTTGACACCAGAGAGGCTGAATACCGCACTAAGTCAATGCGGTCTTAGCCTCTCTGGTGTCAACACTCTGTCTGATTTTTGATTTTTTTTTTTTTTTTTCCAAAATCAGACTTGACACCAGAGAGGCTGAATACCGCACTGAGTCAATGCGGTCTTAGCCTCTCTGGTGTCAACACTCTGTCTGATTTTGGATTTTTTTTTTTTTTTTTTCAAAATCAGACTTGACACCAGAGAGGCTGAATACCGCACTGAGTCAATGCGGTCTTAGCCTCTCTGGTGTCAACACTCTGTCTGATTTTGGATTTTTTTTTTTTTTCAAAAATCAGACTTGACACCAGAGAGGCTGAATACCGCACTAAGTCAATGCGGTCTTAGCCTCTCTAGTGTCAACACTCTGTCTGATTTTGGATTTTTTTTTTTTTTTTCCAAAATCAGACTTGACACCAGAGAGGCTGAATACCGCACTGAGTCAATGCGGTCTTAGCCTCTCTGGTCTCAACACTGTCTGATTTTGGATTTTTTTTTTTTTTTTTCCAAAATCAGACTTGACACCAGAGAGGCTGAATACCGCACTGACTCAATGCGGTCTTAGCCTCTCTGGTGTCAACACTCTGTCTGATTTTGGATTTTTTTTTTTTTTTTTCCAAAATCAGACTTGACACCAGAGAGGCTGAATACCGCACTGAGTCAATGCGGTCTTAGCCTCTCTGGTCTCAACACTCTGTCTGATTTTGGATTTTTTTTTTTTTTTTCAAAGTCAGACTTGACACCAGAGAGGCTGAATACCGCACTGAGTCAATGCGGTCTTAGCCTCTCTGGTGTCAACACTCTGTCTGATTTTGGATTTTTTTTTTTTTTTTCAAAGTCAGACTTGACACCAGAGAGGCTGAATACCGCACTGAGTCAATGCGGTCTTAGCCTCTCTGGTCTCAACACTCTGTCTGATTTTGGATTTTTTTTTTTTTTTTCAAAGTCAGACTTGACACCAGAGAGGCTGAATACCGCACTGAGTCAATGCGGTCTTAGCCTCTCTGGTCTCAACACTCTGTCTGATTTTGGATTTTTTTTTTTTTTTTCAAAGTCAGACTTGACACCAGAGAGGCTGAATACCGCACTGAGTCAATGCGGTCTTAGCCTCTCTGGTGTCAACACTCTGTCTGATTTTGGATTTTTTTTTTTTTTTTCAAAGTCAGACTTGACACCAGAGAGGCTGAATACCGCACTGAGTCAATGCGGTCTTAGCCTCTCTGGTGTCAACACTCTGTCTGATTTTGGATTTTTTTTTTTTTTTTTTAAGTCAGACTTGACACCAGAGAGGCTGAATACCGCACTGAGTCAATGCGGTCTTAGCCTCTCTGGTCTCAACACTCTGTCTGATTTTGGATTTTTTTTTTTTTTTTCAAAGTCAGACTTGACACCAGAGAGGCTGAATACCGCACTGAGTCAATGCGGTCTTAGCCTCTCTGGTCTCAACACTCTGTCTGATTTTGGATTTTTTTTTTTTTTTTCAAAGTCAGACTTGACACCAGAGAGGCTGAATACCGCACTGAGTCAATGCGGTCTTAGCCTCTCTGGTGTCAACACTCTGTCTGATTTTGGATTTTTTTTTTTTTTTCAAAGTCAGACTTGACACCAGAGAGGCTGAATACCGCACTGAGTCAATGCGGTCTTAGCCTCTCTGGTCTCAACACTCTGTCTGATTTTGGATTTTTTTTTTTTTTTTTCCAAAATCAGACTTGACACCAGAGAGGCTGAATACCGCACTGAGTCAATGCGGTCTTAGCCTCTCTGGTGTCAACACTCTGTCTGATTTTGGATTTTTTTTTTTTTTCCAAAATCAGACTTGACACCAGAGAGGCTGAATACCGCACTGAGTCAATGCGGTCTTAGCCTCTCTGGTCTCAACACTCTGTCTGATTTTGGTTGTTTTTTTTTTTTTTCCAAAATCAGACTTGACACCAGAGAAGCTGAATACCGCACTGAGTCAATGCGGTCTTAGCCTCTCTGGTGTCAACACTCTGTCTGATTTTGGATTTTTTTTTTTTTTTTTTTCCAAAATCAGACTTGAAACCAGAGAGGCTGAATACCGCACTGAGTCAATGCAGTCTTAGCCTCTCTGGTCTCAACACTCTGTCTGATTTTGGATTTTTTTTTTTTTTTTCAAAGTCAGACTTGACACCAGAGAGGCTGAATACCGCACTGAGTCAATGCGGTCTTAGCCTCTCTGGTCTCAACACTCTGTCTGATTTTGGATTTTTTTTTTTTTTTTCAAAGTCAGACTTGACACCAGAGAGGCTGAATACCGCACGGAGTCAATGCGGTCTTAGCCTCTCTGGTGTCAACACTCTGTCTGATTTTGGATTTTTTTTTTTTTTTTCAAAGTCAGACTTGACACCAGAGAGGCTGAATACCGCACTGAGTCAAT
The DNA here is from genome assembly GCF_964638095.1 of Poromitra crassiceps. NCBI lineage: Eukaryota > Metazoa > Chordata > Actinopteri > Beryciformes > Melamphaidae > Poromitra > Poromitra crassiceps. Next base: position 19,552 of record NW_028151218.1, on the reverse strand, counting down.
GCGGTCTTAGCCTCTCTGGTCTCAACACTCTGTCTGATTTTGGTTGTTTTTTTTTTTTTTCCAAAATCAGACTTGACACCAGAGAAGCTGAATACCGCACTGAGTCAATGCGGTCTTAGCCTCTCTGGTGTCAACACTCTGTCTGATTTTGGATTTTTTTTTTTTTTTTTTTCCAAAATCAGACTTGAAACCAGAGAGGCTGAATACCGCACTGAGTCAATGCAGTCTTAGCCTCTCTGGTCTCAACACTCTGTCTGATTTTGGATTTTTTTTTTTTTTTCCAAAATCAGACTTGACACCAGAGAGGCTGAATACCGCACTGAGTCAATGCGGTCTTAGCCTCTCTGGTCTCAACACTCTGTCTGATTTTGGATTTTTTTTTTTTCTTTTCCAAAATCAGACTTGACACCAGAGAGGCTGAATACCGCACTGAGTCAATGCGGTCTTAGCCTCTCTGGTGTCAACACTCTGTCTGATTTTGGATTTTTTTTTTTTTTTTTCCAAAATCAGACTTGACACCAGAGAGGCTGAATACCGCACTGAGTCAATGCGGTCTTAGCCTCTCTGGTCTCAACACTCTGTCTGATTTTGGATTTTTTTTTTTTTTTTTCCAAAATCAGACTTGACACCAGAGAGGCTGAATACCGCACTGAGTCAATGCGGTCTTAGCCTCTCTGGTCTCAACACTCTGTCTGATTTTGGATTTTTTTTTTTTTTTTCCAAAATCAGACTTGACACCAGAGAGGCTGAATACCGCACTGACTCAATGCGGTCTTAGCCTCTCTGGTGTCAACACTCTGTCTGATTTTGGATTTTTTTTTTTTTTCTAAAATCAGACGACACCAGAGAGGCTGAATACCGCACTGAGTCAATGCGGTCTTAGCCTCTCTGGTGTCAACACTCTGTCTGATTTTGGATTTTTTTTTTTTTCAAAAATCAGACTTGACACCAGAGAGGCTGAATACCGCACTGAGTCAATGCGGTCTTAGCCTCTCTGGTGTCAACACTCTGTCTGATTTTGGATTTTTTTTTTTTCCAAAATCAGACTTGACACCAGAGAGGCTGAATACCGCACTGAGTCAATGCGGTCTTAGCCTCTCTGGTGTCAACACTCTGTCTGATTTTGGATTTTTTTTTTTTTTTCAAAAATCAGACTTGACACCAGAGAGGCTGAATACCGCACTAAGTCAATGCGGTCTTAGCCTCTCTGGTGTCAACACTCTGTCTGATTTTGGATTTTTTTTTTTTTTTTTCCAAAATCAGACTTGACACCAGAGAGGCTGAATACCGCACTGAGTCAATGCGGTCTTAGCCTCTCTGGTGTCAACACTCTGTCTGATTTTGGATTTTTTTTTTTTTTTTTCAAAATCAGACTTGACACCAGAGAGGCTGAATACCGCACTGAGTCAATGCGGTCTTAGCCTCTCTGGTGTCAACACTCTGTCTGATTTTGGATTTTTTTTTTTTTTCAAAAATCAGACTTGACACCAGAGAGGCTGAATACCGCACTAAGTCAATGCGGTCTTAGCCTCTCTAGTGTCAACACTCTGTCTGATTTTGGATTTTTTTTTTTTTTTTCCAAAATCAGACTTGACACCAGAGAGGCTGAATACCGCACTGAGTCAATGCGGTCTTAGCCTCTCTGGTCTCAACACTGTCTGATTTTGGATTTTTTTTTTTTTTTTTCCAAAATCAGACTTGACACCAGAGAGGCTGAATACCGCACTGACTCAATGCGGTCTTAGCCTCTCTGGTGTCAACACTCTGTCTGATTTTGGATTTTTTTTTTTTTTTTTCCAAAATCAGACTTGACACCAGAGAGGCTGAATACCGCACTGAGTCAATGCGGTCTTAGCCTCTCTGGTCTCAACACTCTGTCTGATTTTGGATTTTTTTTTTTTTTTTCAAAGTCAGACTTGACACCAGAGAGGCTGAATACCGCACTGAGTCAATGCGGTCTTAGCCTCTCTGGTGTCAACACTCTGTCTGATTTTGGATTTTTTTTTTTTTTTTCAAAGTCAGACTTGACACCAGAGAGGCTGAATACCGCACTGAGTCAATGCGGTCTTAGCCTCTCTGGTCTCAACACTCTGTCTGATTTTGGATTTTTTTTTTTTTTTTCAAAGTCAGACTTGACACCAGAGAGGCTGAATACCGCACTGAGTCAATGCGGTCTTAGCCTCTCTGGTCTCAACACTCTGTCTGATTTTGGATTTTTTTTTTTTTTTTCAAAGTCAGACTTGACACCAGAGAGGCTGAATACCGCACTGAGTCAATGCGGTCTTAGCCTCTCTGGTGTCAACACTCTGTCTGATTTTGGATTTTTTTTTTTTTTTTCAAAGTCAGACTTGACACCAGAGAGGCTGAATACTGCACTGAGTCAATGCGGTCTTAGCCTCTCTGGTGTCAACACTCTGTCTGATTTTGGATTTTTTTTTTTTTTTTCAAAGTCAGACTTGACACCAGAGAGGCTGAATACCGCACTGAGTCAATGCGGTCTTAGCCTCTCTGGTCTCAACACTCTGTCTGATTTTGGATTTTTTTTTTTTTTTTCAAAGTCAGACTTGACACCAGAGAGGCTGAATACCGCACTGAGTCAATGCGGTCTTAGCCTCTCTGGTCTCAACACTCTGTCTTATTTTGGATTTTGTTTTTGTTTTTTCAAAGTCAGACTTGACACCAGAGAGGCTGAATACCGCACTGAGTCAATGCGGTCTTAGCCTCTCTGGTGTCAACACTCTGTCTGATTTTGGATTTTTTTTTTTTTTTCAAAGTCAGACTTGACACCAGAGAGGCTGAATACTGCACTGAGTCAATGCGGTCTTAGCCTCTCTGGTCTCAACACTCTGTCTGATTTTGGATTTTTTTTTTTTTTTTTCCAAAATCAGACTTGACACCAGAGAGGCTGAATACCGCACTGAGTCAATGCGGTCTTAGCCTCTCTGGTGTCAACACTCTGTCTGATTTTGGATTTTTTTTTTTTTTCCAAAATCAGACTTGACACCAGAGAGGCTGAATACCGCACTGAGTCAATGCGGTCTTAGCCTCTCTGGTCTCAACACTCTGTCTGATTTTGGTTGTTTTTTTTTTTTTTCCAAAATCAGACTTGACACCAGAGAAGCTGAATACCGCACTGAGTCAATGCGGTCTTAGCCTCTCTGGTGTCAACACTCTGTCTGATTTTGGATTTTTTTTTTTTTTTTTTTCCAAAATCAGACTTGAAACCAGAGAGGCTGAATACCGCACTGAGTCAATGCAGTCTTAGCCTCTCTGGTCTCAACACTCTGTCTGATTTTGGATTTTTTTTTTTTTTTTCAAAGTCAGACTTGACACCAGAGAGGCTGAATACCGCACTGAGTCAATGCGGTCTTAGCCTCTCTGGTCTCAACACTCTGTCTGATTTTGGATTTTTTTTTTCTTTTTCAAAGTCAGACTTGACACCAGAGAGGCTGAATACCGCACTGAGTCAATGCGGTCTTAGCCTCTCTGGTGTCAACACTCTGTCTGATTTTGGATTTTTTTTTTTTTTTTCAAAGTCAGACTTGACACCAGAGAGGCTGAATACCGCACTGAGTCAATGCGGTCTTAGCCTCTCTGGTCTCAACACTCTGTCTGATTTTGGATTTTTTTTTTTTTTTTCAAAGTCAGACTTGACACCAGAGAGGCTGAATACCGCACTGAGTCAATGCGGTCTTAGCCTCTCTGGTCTCAACACTCTGTCTGATTTTGGATTTTTTTTTTTTTTTTCAAAGTCAGACTTGACACCAGAGAGGCTGAATACCGCACTGAGTCAATGCGGTCTTAGCCTCTCTGGTGTCAACACTCTGTCTGATTTTGGATTTTTTTTTTTTTTTTCAAAGTCAGACTTGACACCAGAGAGGCTGAATACCGCACTGAGTCAATGCGGTCTTAGCCTCTCTGGTCTCAACACTCTGTCTGATTTTGGATTTTTTTTTTTTTTTTCAAAGTCAGACTTGACACCAGAGAGGCTGAATACCGCACTGAGTCAATGCGGTCTTAGCCTCTCTGGTCTCAACACTCTGTCTGATTTTGGATTTTTTTTTTTTTTTTCAAAGTCAGACTTGACACCAGAGAGGCTGAATACCGCACTGAGTCAATGCGGTCTTAGCCTCTCTGGTCTCAACACTCTGTCTGATTTTGGATTTTTTTTTTTTTTTTCAAAGTCAGACTTGACACCAGAGAGGCTGAATACCGCACTGAGTCAATGCGGTCTTAGCCTCTCTGGTCTCAACACTCTGTCTGATTTTGGATTTTTTTTTTTTTTTTCAAAGTCAGACTTGACACCAGAGAGGCTGAATACCGCACTGAGTCAATGCGGTCTTAGCCTCTCTGGTCTCAACACTCTGTCTGATTTTGGATTTTTTTTTTTTTTTTCAAAGTCAGACTTGACACCAGAGAGGCTGAATACCGCACTGAGTCAATGCGGTCTTAGCCTCTCTGGTGTCAACACTCTGTCTGATTTTGGATTTTTTTTTTTTTTTCAAAGTCAGACTTGACACCAGAGAGGCTGAATACCGCACTGAGTCAATGCGGTCTTAGCCTCTCTGGTGTCAACACTCTGTCTGATTTTGGATTTTTTTTTTTTTTTCAAAGTCAGACTTGACACCAGAGAGGCTGAATACCGCACTGAGTCAATGCGGTCTTAGCCTCTCTGCTCTCAACACTCTGTCTGATTTTGGATTTTTTTTTTTTTTTTCAAAGTCAGACTTGACACCAGAGAGGCTGAATACCGCACTGAGTCAATGCGGTCTTAGCCTCTCTGGTCTCAACACTCTGTCTGATTTTGGATTTTTTTTTTTTTTTTCAAAGTCAGACTTGACACCAGAGAGGCTGAATACCGCACTGAGTCAATGCGGTCTTAGCCTCTCTGGTGTCAACACTCTGTCTGATTTTGGATTTTTTTTTTTTTTTTTTCCAAAATCAGACTTGACACCAGAGAGGCTGAATACCGCACTGAGTCAATGCGGTCTTAGCCTCTCTGGTGTCAACACTCTGTCTGATTTTGGATTTTTTTTTTTTTTCCAAAATCAGACTTGACACCAGAGAGGCTGAATACCGCACTGAGTCAATGCGGTCTTAGCCTCTCTGGTCTCAACACTCGGTCTGATTTTGGATTTTTTTTTTTTTTTCCCAAAATCAGACTTGACACCAGAGAGGCTGAATACCGCACTGAGTCAATGCGGTCTTAGCCTCTCTGGTCTCAACACTCTGTCTGATTTTGGTTGTTTTTTTTTTTTTTCCAAAATCAGACTTGACACCAGAGAAGCTGAATACCGCACTGAGTCAATGCGGTCTTAGCCTCTCTGGTGTCAACCCTCTCTCTGATTTTGGATTTTTTTTTTTTTTTTTTTCCAAAATCAGACTTGAAACCAGAGAGGCTGAATACCGCACTGAGTCAATGCAGTCTTAGCCTCTCTGGTCTCAACACTCTGTCTGATTTTGGATTTTTTTTTTTTTTTCCAAAATCAGACTTGACACCAGAGAGGCTGAATACCGCACTGAGTCAATGCGGTCTTAGCCTCTCTGGTGTCAACACTCTGTCTGATTTTGGATTTTTTTTTTTTTTTTTCCAAAATCAGACTTGACACCAGAGAGGCTGAATACCGCACTGAGTCAATGCGGTCTTAGCCTCTCTGGTCTCAACACTCTGTCTGATTTTGGATTTTTTTTTTTTTTTTCCAAAATCAGACTTGACACCAGAGAGGCTGAATACCGCACTGAGTCAATGCGGTCTTAGCCTCTCTGGTCTCAACACTCTGTCTGATTTTGGATATTTTTTTTTTTTTTCCAAAATCAGACTTGACACCAGAGAGGCTGAATACCGCACTGACTCAATGCGGTCTTAGCCTCTCTGGTGTCAACACTCTGTCTGATTTTGGATTTTTTTTTTTTTTTTTCCAAAATCAGACTTGACACCAGAGAGGCTGAATACCGCACTGAGTCAATGCGGTCTTAGCCTCTCTGGTGTCAACACTCTGTCTGATTTTGGATTTTTTTTTTTTTTCCAAAATCAGACTTGACACCAGAGAGGCTGAATACCGCACTGAGTCAATGCGGTCTTAGCCTCTCTGGTCTCAACACTCGGTCTGATTTTGGATTTTTTTTTTTTTTTCCCAAAATCAGACTTGACACCAGAGAGGCTGAATACCGCACTGAGTCAATGCGGTCTTAGCCTCTCTGGTCTCAACTCTCTGTCTGATTTTGGTTGTTTTTTGTTTTTTTCCAAAATCAGACTTGACACCAGATAAGCTGAATACCGCACTGAGTCAATGCGGTCTTAGCCTCTCTGGTGTCAACACTCTGTCTGATTTTGGATTTTTTTTTTTTTTTTTTTCCAAAATCAGACTTGAAACCAGAGAGGCTGAATACCGCACTGAGTCAATGCAGTCTTAGCCTCTCTGGTCTCAACACTCTGTCTGATTTTGGATTTTTTTTTTTTTTTCCAAAATCAGACTTGACACCAGAGAGGCTGAATACCGCACTGAGTCAATGCGGTCTTAGCCTCTCTGGTCTCAACACTCTGTCTGATTTTGGATTTTTTTTTTTTCTTTTCCAAAATCAGACTTGACACCAGAGAGGCTGAATACCGCACTGAGTCAATGCGGTCTTAGCCTCTCTGGTGTCAACACTCTGTCTGATTTTGGATTTTTTTTTTTTTTTTTCCAAAATCAGACTTGACACCAGAGAGGCTGAATACCGCACTGAGTCAATGCGGTCTTAGCCTCTCTGGTCTCAACACTCTGTCTGATTTTGGATTTTTTTTTTTTTTTCCAAAATCAGACTTGACACCAGAGAGGCTGAATACCGCACTGAGTCAATGCGGTCTTAGCCTCTCTGGTCTCAACACTCTGTCTGATTTTGGATTTTTTTTTTTTTTTTCAAAATCAGACTTGACACCAGAGAGGCTGAATACCGCACTGACTCAATGCGGTCTTAGCCTCTCTGGTGTCAACACTCTGTCTGATTTTGGATTTTTTTTTTTTTTCTAAAATCAGACTTGACACCAGAGAGGCTGAATACCGCACTGAGTCAATGCGGTCTTAGCCTCTCTGGTGTCAACACTCTGTCTGATTTTGGATTTTTTTTTTTTTCAAAAATCAGACTTGACACCAGAGAGGCTGAATACCGCACTGAGTCAATGCGGTCTTAGCCTCTCTGGTGTCAACACTCTGTCTGATTTTGGATTTTTTTTTTTTTTTTCAAAGTCAGACTTGACACCAGAGAGGCTGAATACCGCACTGAGTCAATGCGGTCTTAGCCTCTCTGGTGTCAACACTCTGTCTGATTTTGGATTTTTTTTTTTTTTTTCAAAGTCAGACTTGACACCAGAGAGGCTGAATACCGCACTGAGTCAATGCGGTCTTAGCCTCTCTGGTCTCAACACTCTGTCTGATTTTGGATTTTTTTTTTTTTTTTCAAAGTCAGACTTGACACCAGAGAGGCTGAATACCGCACTGAGTCAATGCGGTCTTAGCCTCTCTGGTCTCAACACTCTGTCTGATTTTGGATTTTTTTTTTTTTTTTCAAAGTCAGACTTGACACCAGAGAGGCTGAATACCGCACTGAGTCAATGCGGTCTTAGCCTCTCTGGTCTCAACACTCTGTCTGATTTTGGATTTTTTTTTTTTTTTTCAAAGTCAGACTTGACACCAGAGAGGCTGAATACCGCACTGAGTCAATGCGGTCTTAGCCTCTCTGGTCTCAACACTCTGTCTGATTTTGGATTTTTTTTTTTTTTTTCAAAGTCAGACTTGACACCAGAGAGGCTGAATACCGCACTGAGTCAATGCGGTCTTAGCCTCTCTGGTCTCAACACTCTGTCTGATTTTGGATTTTTTTTTTTTTTTTCAAAGTCAGACTTGACACCAGAGAGGCTGAATACCGCACTGAGTCAATGCGGTCTTAGCCTCTCTGGTGTCAACACTCTGTCTGATTTTGGATTTTTTTTTTTTTTTCAAAGTCAGACTTGACACCAGAGAGGCTGAATACCGCACTGAGTCAATGCGGTCTTAGCCTCTCTGGTGTCAACACTCTGTCTGATTTTGGATTTTTTTTTTTTTTTCAAAGTCAGACTTGACACCAGAGAGGCTGAATACCGCACTGAGTCAATGCGGTCTTAGCCTCTCTGCTCTCAACACTCTGTCTGATTTTGGATTTTTTTTTTTTTTTTCAAAGTCAGACTTGACACCAGAGAGGCTGAATACCGCACTGAGTCAATGCGGTCTTAGCCTCTCTGGTCTCAACACTCTGTCTGATTTTGGATTTTTTTTTTTTTTTTCAAAGTCAGACTTGACACCAGAGAGGCTGAATACCGCACTGAGTCAATGCGGTCTTAGCCTCTCTGGTGTCAACACTCTGTCTGATTTTGGATTTTTTTTTTTTTTTTTCCAAAATCAGACTTGACACCAGAGAGGCTGAATACCGCACTGAGTCAATGCGGTCTTAGCCTCTCTGGTGTCAACACTCTGTCTGATTTTGGATTTTTTTTTTTTTTTCCAAAATCAGACTTGACACCAGAGAGGCTGAATACCGCACTGAGTCAATGCGGTCTTAGCCTCTCTGGTCTCAACACTCGGTCTGATTTTGGATTTTTTTTTTTTTTTCCCAAAATCAGACTTGACACCAGAGAGGCTGAATACCGCACTGAGTCAATGCGGTCTTAGCCTCTCTGGTCTCAACACTCTGTCTGATTTTGGTTGTTTTTTTTTTTTTTCCAAAATCAGACTTGACACCAGAGAAGCTGAATACCGCACTGAGTCAATGCGGTCTTAGCCTCTCTGGTGTCAACCCTCTCTCTGATTTTGGATTTTTTTTTTTTTTTTTTTCCAAAATCAGACTTGAAACCAGAGAGGCTGAATACCGCACTGAGTCAATGCAGTCTTAGCCTCTCTGGTCTCAACACTCTGTCTGATTTTGGATTTTTTTTTTTTTTTTCCAAAATCAGACTTGACACCAGAGAGGCTGAATACCGCACTGAGTCAATGCGGTCTTAGCCTCTCTGGTGTCAACACTCTGTCTGATTTTGGATTTTTTTTTTTTTTTTTCCAAAATCAGACTTGACACCAGAGAGGCTGAATACCGCACTGAGTCAATGCGGTCTTAGCCTCTCTGGTCTCAACACTCTGTCTGATTTTGGATTTTTTTTTTTTTTTTCCAAAATCAGACTTGACACCAGAGAGGCTGAATACCGCACTGAGTCAATGCGGTCTTAGCCTCTCTGGTCTCAACACTCTGTCTGATTTTGGATATTTTTTTTTTTTTTCCAAAATCAGACTTGACACCAGAGAGGCTGAATACCGCACTGACTCAATGCGGTCTTAGCCTCTCTGGTGTCAACACTCTGTCTGATTTTGGATTTTTTTTTTTTTTTTTCCAAAATCAGACTTGACACCAGAGAGGCTGAATACCGCACTGAGTCAATGCGGTCTTAGCCTCTCTGGTGTCAACACTCTGTCTGATTTTGGATTTTTTTTTTTTTTCCAAAATCAGACTTGACACCAGAGAGGCTGAATACCGCACTGAGTCAATGCGGTCTTAGCCTCTCTGGTCTCAACACTCGGTCTGATTTTGGATTTTTTTTTTTTTTTTCCCAAAATCAGACTTGACACCAGAGAGGCTGAATACCGCACTGAGTCAATGCGGTCTTAGCCTCTCTGGTCTCAACTCTCTGTCTGATTTTGGTTGTTTTTTGTTTTTTTCCAAAATCAGACTTGACACCAGATAAGCTGAATACCGCACTGAGTCAATGCGGTCTTAGCCTCTCTGGTGTCAACACTCTGTCTGATTTTGGATTTTTTTTTTTTTTTTTTTCCAAAATCAGACTTGAAACCAGAGAGGCTGAATACCGCACTGAGTCAATGCAGTCTTAGCCTCTCTGGTCTCAACACTCTGTCTGATTTTGGATTTTTTTTTTTTTTTCCAAAATCAGACTTGACACCAGAGAGGCTGAATACCGCACTGAGTCAATGCGGTCTTAGCCTCTCTGGTCTCAACACTCTGTCTGATTTTGGATTTTTTTTTTTTCTTTTCCAAAATCAGACTTGACACCAGAGAGGCTGAATACCGCACTGAGTCAATGCGGTCTTAGCCTCTCTGGTGTCAACACTCTGTCTGATTTTGGATTTTTTTTTTTTTTTTTCCAAAATCAGACTTGACACCAGAGAGGCTGAATACCGCACTGAGTCAATGCGGTCTTAGCCTCTCTGGTCTCAACACTCTGTCTGATTTTGGATTTTTTTTTTTTTTTCCAAAATCAGACTTGACACCAGAGAGGCTGAATACCGCACTGAGTCAATGCGGTCTTAGCCTCTCTGGTCTCAACACTCTGTCTGATTTTGGATTTTTTTTTTTTTTTTCAAAATCAGACTTGACACCAGAGAGGCTGAATACCGCACTGACTCAATGCGGTCTTAGCCTCTCTGGTGTCAACACTCTGTCTGATTTTGGATTTTTTTTTTTTTTCTAAAATCAGACTTGACACCAGAGAGGCTGAATACCGCACTGAGTCAATGCGGTCTTAGCCTCTCTGGTGTCAACACTCTGTCTGATTTTGGATTTTTTTTTTTTTCAAAAATCAGACTTGACACCAGAGAGGCTGAATACCGCACTGAGTCAATGCAGTCTTAGCCTCTCTGGTGTCAACACTCTGTCTGATTTTGGATTTTTTTTTTTTTTTTTCCAAAATCAGACTTGACACCAGAGAGGCTGAATACCGCACTGAGTCAATGCGGTCTTAGCCTCTCTGGTCTCAACACTCTGTCTGATTTTGGATTTTTTTTTTTTTTTTCCAAAATCAGACTTGACACCAGAGAGGCTGAATACCGCACTGAGTCAATGCGGTCTTAGCCTCTCTGGTCTCAACACTCTGTCTGATTTTGGATTTTTTTTTTTTTTTTCCAAAATCAGACTTGACACCAGAGAGGCTGAATACCGCACTGACTCAATGCGGTCTTAGCCTCTCTGGTGTCAACACTCTGTCTGATTTTGGATTTTTTTTTTTTTTCTAAAATCAGACTTGACACCAGAGAGGCTGAATACCGCACTGAGTCAATGCGGTCTTAGCCTCTCTGGTGTCAACACTCTGTCTGATTTTGGATTTTTTTTTTTTTCAAAAATCAGACTTGACACCAGAGAGGCTGAATACCGCACTGAGTCAATGCGGTCTTAGCCTCTCTGGTGTCAACACTCTGTCTAATTTTGGATTTTTTTTTTTTCCAAAATCAGACTTGACACCAGAGAGGCTGAATACTGCACTGAGTCAATGCGGTCTTAGCCTCTCTGGTGTCAACACTCTGTCTGATTTTGGATTTTTTTTTTTTTTTCAAAAATCAGACTTGACACCAGAGAGGCTGAATACCGCACTAAGTCAATGCGGTCTTAGCCTCTCTGGTGTCAACACTCTGTCTGATTTTGGATTTTTTTTTTTTTTTTTCCAAAATCAGACTTGACACCAGAGAGGCTGAATACCGCACTGAGTCAATGCGGTCTTAGCCTCTCTGGTGTCAACACTCTGTCTGATTTTGGATTTTTTTTTTTTTTTTTTTTTCAAAATTAGACTTGACACCAGAGAGGCTGAATACCGCACTGAGTCAATGCGGTCTTAGCCTCTCTGGTGTCAACACTCTGTCTGATTTTGGATTTTTTTTTTTTTTCAAAAATCAGACTTGACACCAGAGAGGCTGAATACCGCACTAAGTCAATGCGGTCTTAGCCTCTCTAGTGTCAACACTCTGTCTGATTTTGGATTTTTTTTTTTTTTTCCAAAATCAGACTTGACACCAGAGAGGCTGAATACCGCACTGAGTCAATGCGGTCTTAGCCTCTCTGGTGTCAACACTCTGTCTGATTTTGGATTTTTTTTTTTTTTTTTCCAAAATCAGACTTGACACCAGAGAGGCTGAATACCGCACTGAGTCAATGCGGTCTTAGCCTCTCTGGTCTCAACACTCTGTCTGATTTTGGATTTTTTTTTTTTTTTTCCAAAATCAGACTTGACACCAGAGAGGCTGAATACCGCACTGAGTCAATGCGGTCTTAGCCTCTCTGGTCTCAACACTCTGTCTGATTTTGGATTTTTTTTTTTTTTTTTCCAAAATCAGACTTGACACCAGAGAGGCTGAATACCGCACTGACTCAATGCGGTCTTAGCCTCTCTGGTGTCAACACTCTGTCTGATTTTGGATTTTTTTTTTTTTTTTTCCAAAATCAGACTTGACACCAGAGAGGCTGAATACCGCACTGAGTCAATGCGGTCTTAGCCTCTCTGGTCTCAACACTCTGTCTGATTTTGGATTTTTTTTTTTTTTTTTCCAAAATCAGACTTGACACCAGAGAGGCTGAATACCGCACTGAGTCAATGCGGTCTTAGCCTCTCTGGTGTCAACACTCTGTCTGATTTTGGATTTTTTTTTTTTTTTCCAAAATCAGACTTGACACCAGAGAGGCTGAATACCGCACTGAGTCAATGCGGTCTTAGCCTCTCTGGTCTCAACACTCGGTCTGATTTTGGATTTTTTTTTTTTTTTCCCAAAATCAGACTTGACACCAGAGAGGCTGAATACCGCACTGAGTCAATGCGGTCTTAGCCTCTCTGGTCTCAACACTCTGTCTGATTTTGGTTGTTTTTTTTTTTTTTCCAAAATCAGACTTGACACCAGAGAAGCTGAATACCGCACTGAGTCAATGCGGTCTTAGCCTCTCTGGTGTCAACACTCTGTCTGATTTTGGATTTTTTTTTTTTTTTTTTCCAAAATCAGACTTGAAACCAGAGAGGCTGAATACCGCACTGAGTCAATGCAGTCTTAGCCTCTCTGGTCTCAACACTCTGTCTGATTTTGGATTTTTTTTTTTTTTTCCAAAATCAGACTTGACACCAGAGAGGCTGAATACCGCACTGAGTCAATGCGGTCTTAGCCTCTCTGGTCTCAACACTCTGTCTGATTTTGGATTTTTTTTTTTTCTTTTCCAAAATCAGACTTGACACCAGAGAGGCTGAATACCGCACTGAGTCAATGCGGTCTTAGCCTCTCTGGTGTCAACACTCTGTCTGATTTTGGATTTTTTTTTTTTTTTTTCCAAAATCAGACTTGACACCAGAGAGGCTGAATACCGCACTGAGTCAATGCGGTCTTAGCCTCTCTGGTCTCAACACTCTGTCTGATTTTGGATTTTTTTTTTTTTTTTCCAAAATCAGACTTGACACCAGAGAGGCTGAATACCGCACTGACTCAATGCGGTCTTAGCCTCTCTGGTGTCAACACTCTGTCTGATTTTGGATTTTTTTTTTTTTTTTTCCAAAATCAGACTTGACACCAGAGAGGCTGAATACCGCACTGAGTCAATGCGGTCTTAGCCTCTCTGGTGTCAACACTCTGTCTGATTTTGGATTTTTTTTTTTTTTCCAAAATCAGACTTGACACCAGAGAGGCTGAATACCGCACTGAGTCGATGCGGTCTTAGCCTCTCTGGTGTCAACACTCTGTCTGATTTTGGATTTTTTTTTTTTTTCCAAAATCAGACTTGACACCAGAGAGGCTGAATACCGCACTGAGTCAATGCGGTCTTAGCCTCTCTGGTCTCAACACTCGGTCTGATTTTGGATTTTTTTTTTTTTTTCCCAAAATCAGACTTGACACCAGAGAGGCTGAATACCGCACTGAGTCAATGCGGTCTTAGCCTCTCTGGTCTCAACACTCTGTCTGATTTTGGTTGTTTTTTTTTTTTTTCCAAAATCAGACTTGACACCAGAGAAGCTGAATACCGCACTGAGTCAATGCGGTCTTAGCCTCTCTGGTGTCAACACTCTGTCTGATTTTGGATTTTTTTTTTTTTTTTTTTCCAAAATCAGACTTGAAACCAGAGAGGCTGAATACCGCACTGAGTCAATGCAGTCTTAGCCTCTCTGGTCTCAACACTCTGTCTGATTTTGGATTTTTTTTTTTTTTCCAAAATCAGACTTGACACCAGAGAGGCTGAATACCGCACTGAGTCAATGCGGTCTTAGCCTCTCTGGTCTCAACACTCTGTCTGATTTTGGATTTTTTCTTTTTTCTTTTCCAAAATCAGACTTGACACCAGAGAGGCTGAATACCGCACTGAGTCAATGCGGTCTTAGCCTCTCTGGTGTCAACACTCTGTCTGATTTTGGATTTTTTTTTTTTTTTTTCCAAAATCAGACTTGACACCAGAGAGGCTGAATACCGCACTGAGTCAATGCGGTCTTAGCCTCTCTGGTCTCAACACTCTGTCTGATTTTGGATTTTTTTTTTTTTTTTTCCAAAATCAGACTTGACACCAGAGAGGCTGAATACCGCACTGAGTCAATGCGGTCTTAGCCTCTCTGGTCTCAACACTCTGTCTGATTTTGGATTTTTTTTTTTTTTTTTCCAAAATCAGACTTGACACCAGAGAGGCTGAATACCGCACTGACTCAATGCGGTCTTAGCCTCTCTGGTGTCAACACTCTGTCTGATTTTGGATTTTTTTTTTTTTTCTAAAATCAGACTTGACACCAGAGAGGCTGAATACCGCACTGAGTCAATGCGGTCTTAGCCTCTCTGGTGTCAACACTCTGTCTGATTTTGGATTTTTTTTTTTTTCAAAAATCAGACTTGACACCAGAGAGGCTGAATACCGCACTGAGTCAATGCGGTCTTAGCCTCTCTGGTGTCAACACTCTGTCTGATTTTGGATTTTTTTTTTTTTCCAAAATCAGACTTGACACCAGAGAGGCTGAATACCGCACTGAGTCAATGCAGTCTTAGCCTCTCTGGTCTCAACACTCTGTCTGATTTTGGATTTTTTTTTTTTTTCCAAAATCAGACTTGACACCAGAGAGGCTGAATACCGCACTGAGTCAATGCGGTCTTAGCCTCTCTGGTCTCAACACTCTGTCTGATTTTGGATTTTTTCTTTTTTCTTTTCCAAAATCAGACTTGACACCAGAGAGGCTGAATACCGCACTGAGTCAATGCGGTCTTAGCCTCTCTGGTGTCAACACTCTGTCTGATTTTGGATTTTTTTTTTTTTTTTTCCAAAATCAGACTTGACACCAGAGAGGCTGAATACCGCACTGAGTCAATGCGGTCTTAGCCTCTCTGGTCTCAACACTCTGTCTGATTTTGGATTTTTTTTTTTTTTTTCCAAAATCAGACTTGACACCAGAGAGGCTGAATACCGCACTGAGTCAATGCGGTCTTAGCCTCTCTGGTCTCAACACTCTGTCTGATTTTGGATTTTTTTTTTTTTTTTTCCAAAATCAGACTTGACACCAGAGAGGCTGAATACCGCACTGACTCAATGCGGTCTTAGCCTCTCTGGTGTCAACACTCTGTCTGATTTTGGATTTTTTTTTTTTTTCTAAAATCAGACTTGACACCAGAGAGGCTGAATACCGCACTGAGTCAATGCGGTCTTAGCCTCTCTGGTCTCAACACTCTGTCTGATTTTGGATTTTTTTTTTTTCTTTTCCAAAATCAGACTTGACACCAGAGAGGCTGAATACCGCACTGAGTCAATGCGGTCTTAGCCTCTCTGGTGTCAACACTCTGTCTGATTTTGGATTTTTTTTTTTTTTTTTCCAAAATCAGACTTGACACCAGAGAGGCTGAATACCGCACTGAGTCAATGCGGTCTTAGCCTCTCTGGTCTCAACACTCTGTCTGATTTTGGATTTTTTTTTTTTTTTTCCAAAATCAGACTTGACACCAGAGAGGCTGAATACCGCACTGACTCAATGCGGTCTTAGCCTCTCTGGTGTCAACACTCTGTCTGATTTTGGATTTTTTTTTTTTTTTTTCCAAAATCAGACTTGACACCAGAGAGGCTGAATACCGCACTGAGTCAATGCGGTCTTAGCCTCTCTGGTGTCAACACTCTGTCTGATTTTGGATTTTTTTTTTTTTTTCCAAAATCAGACTTGACACCAGAGAGGCTGAATACCGCACTGAGTCGATGCGGTCTTAGCCTCTCTGGTGTCAACACTCTGTCTGATTTTGGATTTTTTTTTTTTTTTCCAAAATCAGACTTGACACCAGAGAGGCTGAATACCGCACTGAGTCAATGCGGTCTTAGCCTCTCTGGTCTCAACACTCGGTCTGATTTTGGATTTTTTTTTTTTTTTCCCAAAATCAGACTTGACACCAGAGAGGCTGAATACCGCACTGAGTCAATGCGGTCTTAGCCTCTCTGGTCTCAACACTCTGTCTGATTTTGGTTGTTTTTTTTTTTTTTCCAAAATCAGACTTGACACCAGAGAAGCTGAATACCGCACTGAGTCAATGCGGTCTTAGCCTCTCTGGTGTCAACACTCTGTCTGATTTTGGATTTTTTTTTTTTTTTTTTCCAAAATCAGACTTGAAACCAGAGAGGCTGAATACCGCACTGAGTCAATGCAGTCTTAGCCTCTCTGGTCTCAACACTCTGTCTGATTTTGGATTTTTTTTTTTTTTTCCAAAATCAGACTTGACACCAGAGAGGCTGAATACCGCACTGAGTCAATGCGGTCTTAGCCTCTCTGGTCTCAACACTCTGTCTGATTTTGGATTTTTTCTTTTTTCTTTTCCAAAATCAGACTTGACACCAGAGAGGCTGAATACCGCACTGAGTCAATGCGGTCTTAGCCTCTCTGGTGTCAACACTCTGTCTGATTTTGGATTTTTTTTTTTTTTTTTCCAAAATCAGACTTGACACCAGAGAGGCTGAATACCGCACTGAGTCAATGCGGTCTTAGCCTCTCTGGTCTCAACACTCTGTCTGATTTTGGATTTTTTTTTTTTTTTTCCAAAATCAGACTTGACACCAGAGAGGCTGAATACCGCACTGAGTCAATGCGGTCTTAGCCTCTCTGGTCTCAACACTCTGTCTGATTTTGGATTTTTTTTTTTTTTTTTCCAAAATCAGACTTGACACCAGAGAGGCTGAATACCGCACTGACTCAATGCGGTCTTAGCCTCTCTGGTGTCAACACTCTGTCTGATTTTGGATTTTTTTTTTTTTTCTAAAATCAGACTTGACACCAGAGAGGCTGAATACCGCACTGAGTCAATGCGGTCTTAGCCTCTCTGGTGTCAACACTCTGTCTGATTTTGGATTTTTTTTTTTTTCAAAAATCAGACTTGACACCAGAGAGGCTGAATACCGCACTGAGTCAATGCGGTCTTAGCCTCTCTGGTGTCAACACTCTGTCTGATTTTGGATTTTTTTTTTTTCCAAAATCAGACTTGACACCAGAGAGGCTGAATACCGCACTGAGTCAATGCAGTCTTAGCCTCTCTGGTCTCAACACTCTGTCTGATTTTGGATTTTTTTTTTTTTTCCAAAATCAGACTTGACACCAGAGAGGCTGAATACCGCACTGAGTCAATGCGGTCTTAGCCTCTCTGGTCTCAACACTCTGTCTGATTTTGGATTTTTTCTTTTTTCTTTTCCAAAATCAGACTTGACACCAGAGAGGCTGAATACCGCACTGAGTCAATGCGGTCTTAGCCTCTCTGGTGTCAACACTCTGTCTGATTTTGGATTTTTTTTTTTTTTTTCCAAAATCAGACTTGACACCAGAGAGGCTGAATACCGCACTGAGTCAATGCGGTCTTAGCCTCTCTGGTCTCAACACTCTGTCTGATTTTGGATTTTTTTTTTTTTTTCCAAAATCAGACTTGACACCAGAGAGGCTGAATACCGCACTGAGTCAATGCGGTCTTAGCCTCTCTGGTCTCAACACTCTGTCTGATTTTGGATTTTTTTTTTTTTTTTTCCAAAATCAGACTTGACACCAGAGAGGCTGAATACCGCACTGACTCAATGCGGTCTTAGCCTCTCTGGTGTCAACACTCTGTCTGATTTTGGATTTTTTTTTTTTTTCTAAAATCAGACTTGACACCAGAGAGGCTGAATACCGCACTGAGTCAATGCGGTCTTAGCCTCTCTGGTGTCAACACTCTGTCTGATTTTGGATTTTTTTTTTTTTCAAAAATCAGACTTGACACCAGAGAGGCTGAATACCGCACTGAGTCAATGCGGTCTTAGCCTCTCTGGTGTCAACACTCTGTCTGATTTTGGATTTTTTTTTTTCCAAAATCAGACTTGACACCAGAGAGGCTGAATACCGCACTGAGTCAATGCGGTCTTAGCCTCTCTGGTGTCAACACTCTGTCTGATTTTGGATTTTTTTTTTTTTTTCAAAAATCAGACTTGACACCAGAGAGGCTGAATACCGCACTAAGTCAATGCGGTCTTAGCCTCTCTGGTGTCAACACTCTGTCTGATTTTGGATTTTTTTTTTTTTTTTCCAAAATCAGACTTGACACCAGAGAGGCTGAATACCGCACTGAGTCAATGCGGTCTTAGCCTCTCTGGTGTCAACACTCTGTCTGATTTTGGATTTTTTTTTTTTTTTTCAAAATCAGACTTGACACCAGAGAGGCTGAATACCGCACTGAGTCAATGCGGTCTTAGCCTCTCTGGTGTCAACACTCTGTCTGATTTTGGATTTTTTTTTTTTTTCAAAAATCAGACTTGACACCAGAGAGGCTGAATACCGCACTAAGTCAATGCGGTCTTAGCCTCTCTAGTGTCAACACTCTGTCTGATTTTGGATTTTTTTTTTTTTTTCCAAAATCAGACTTGACACCAGAGAGGCTGAATACCGCACTGAGTCAATGCGGTCTTAGCCTCTCTGGTGTCAACACTCTGTCTGATTTTGGATTTTTTTTTTTTTTTTTCCAAAATCAGACTTGACAACAGAGAGGCTGAATACCGCACTGAGTCAATGCGGTCTTAGCCTCTCTGGTCTCAACACTCTGTCTGATTTTGGATTTTTTTTTTTTTTTTCCAAATCAGACTTGACACCAGAGAGGCTGAATACCGCACTGAGTCAATGCGGTCTTAGCTTCTCTGGTCTCAACACTCTGTCTGATTTTGGATTTTTTTTTTTTTTTTCCAAAATCAGACTTGACACCAGAGAGGCTGAATACCGCACTGACTCAATGCGGTCTTAGCCTCTCTGGTGTCAACACTCTGTCTGATTTTGGATTTTTTTTTTTTTTTTTTCCAAAATCAGACTTGACACCAGAGAGGCTGAATACCGCACTGAGTCAATGCGGTCTTAGCCTCTCTGGTCTCAACACTCTGTCTGATTTTGGATTTTTTTTTTTTTTTTTCCAAAATCAGACTTGACACCAGAGAGGCTGAATACCGCACTGAGTCAATGCGGTCTTAGCCTCTCTGGTGTCAACACTCTGTCTGATTTTGGATTTTTTTTTTTTTTCCAAAATCAGACTTGACACCAGAGAGGCTGAATACCGCACTGAGTCAATGCGGTCTTAGCCTCTCTGGTCTCAACACTCTGTCTGATTTTGGATTTTTTTTTTTTTTTCCAAAATCAGACTTGACACCAGAGAGACTGAATACCGCACTGAGTCAATGCGGTCTTAGCCTCTCTGGTCTCAACACTCTGTCTGATTTTGGATTTTTTTTTTTTTTTCCAAAATCAGACTTGACACCAGAGAGGCTGAATACCGCACTGAGTCAATGC